>NC_065538.1:14592329-14687329 GCF_932294415.1 Quercus robur | reverse complement strand
CCGTCAATCCAAGTCCAAAGTTGTTGGGAGTGGTTGATAAAGCTAAAGGATAAGGCTCTGTTAGGCGCAGAGCTATGCATGGGGAAGGTAGTAAGGGCAGCCTTTCCTAGATATTTTAGATTTCCTTTCAAGCATGTCCCTTTACCGTTTTGCCCCTCTTCTTGGTGGATCTTTGGGTCAGCCGAGGACTGTACTGTCCTCGGCTGCTCCTCCGGGCCAATTGGGCCTTATTATTCTTGAGCTCGGGCCATGACCTTTTTTCGGTTTAGGCCTTTGGACTCCCCATCAGCAAGTGGGCTTGGCCCATCAATTATTGGACCCCACAATAGCCCCTCAAAACCCTGCTGTCCGACATCATGGTTGGAGAGGGGGGTTTTGGTAATACCGAGCCTTTATTATGGCTCATTTAATTCATCCCTTGACTGGTGCTGGTGACTCTTCACCTGCCCAGGGAATGTACCGGCCTACAAGACGTTTCCCTTGATTTGCGCACGATGCATTTATGCCGTTTGGTTATCTGAAGCGCGTCTTTAATGTCTTCCCTTTACGAGACCTCCCAGATTCAACGGTTTGTGATGGCGTGGGGGAATGAAACGGACGCATTCATGTTTGCAGATTTCCTTGGAGATCTGAACGTATTATGTATTCTTTTCCTCGTCCCCTATATAAAGAGAGAAGACAAAAGCTTACTTTCTCATACCAGAGTCCCTCAGATTCCTCCCAGAGTCCACTTCTTCTCTTTGGTTATACCTTATTCGATAGAAAGTTCACCACAGTAGTCAGACATGAATAAACCACTTCATTCCCAAAAACACCATGTCCTAATAAAACTCGAGATGGCTCGGTCAGGGCAAGGATGACGGAGACTCAAGATTTGTCTCCCCTTCCTTTTAGCCAAAATCCGAAGCAGGGACTCGTCACATCTCACTTTTGGTGCGACCGAGTCAAAGACATCCATTATCACCACCCTCCGCTCTGTCACGAGCATATCTAACATGGCACCAGTGTGTTAGGAGTCAGGACTGGGGCAGGGACTAAGTGCCCCTGCTTCTTCCTCTCTTCGTTCACTGGCGCCTTCTTCTGCCTCTCTTTCTTCTTCTTTCCACCACCAGATCCATCCTGGTGCTTTTCCTTTTCCCTCTTTTGCTCCTTTTTCTTTCTTTTCATCTCTTCCCTCTTCTTCTCCTCCTTCTTTTACTCATGTCCTCCATCTTCCTCATTCATCTCCTCCATCTTCTGCTCATGTCCTCCATCTTCCTCATTCATCTCCTCCATCCTCTTCTTCCTTTGCGCTCCTTGATGACAAGAGCTTGCTGAAGTGCTTCCATGTGTTCCAATTCTTCTTCCTTCTCTTTCATCTTTTTCTAAAGAGGGTTCTTCTCCTGATATGAGCAGTACTGAGGCAGAGATTGGAGAGACTTTGAAGGCGAGTTTAAAAGACACCTGACTGCTTACTTATCTGTATTGCGGATGCTATTGTTGCTTTGGCAGTTCATCTTTTGTATAGGCTTGTTTAAGCCCTTCTTTGTACGTTGTAATAATTTTTCATATTAATAAAAGTTGCTGTTACCTTATTTCGCATGTTATGTTTTTATGTTTTTACAAGTTTACAAACGCTGCTCGGCACTATAATATAGCATTTGAATCAATGATAACTAAGGCTAAAATGTTTGCTAATAAAAAGGTGTCACCATAACTTTAATAAAAATAAAATTATTTAACATAACAGAGCCGACCAGTGAGGAACGAAACTCACCTTAGAATTAGCCAAGATGAGGACTAAGTGCTCGACACGGTGTAGGAAGTAACTATCCGAGGACATGTCACTCGCCAAATGGACAGTTTCCTTAGGTTAATGAAAGTTGGGTTGTTTCGCCATCTTCTTAACACACTGGCTTTAACCTTTTACAGTATTTGAGCCGAGAACCTTCCCCATTCGAGTAGTCGGTTTCCCAAAAGGCTTGAGTCCGAGGACTTCGTAACGCCTGGGTTCTGTCTAAAACTTAGATTTTTTCTCGGTACTTGTTTTCCCCATAGGCTTGAGTCCGAGGACCATGCAAGCCCTAGGTTCTGTCCAAAACTTAGGTTTTTCTCAATACTTGGTTTCCCCATAGGCTTGAGTCCGAGGATCATGCAAGTCCTAGGTTCTGTCCAAAACTTAGGTTTTTCTCAGTACTTGGTTTCCCCATAGGCTTGAGTCCGAGGACCATGCAAGTCCTAGGTTCTGTCCAAAACTTTTTGAGTTCAGTTTCTCCCTTTCCTCAGGTATTTCACGAGCTGCCGAGCAGGAAGTTGTCCTCAACAACGGTTATTCCTCGGCGTGGGCCATTGCCCCTGGGCCCCCATGCAGAACAGGCCTAGGCCGCGAATTCACTTGGCGCACAACTTAAAGGGTATTTATGTAGTTTTTGGTTACGCAGTACTTTTTGGCGTCCCAATGTTCGAGGTGCACCTTCCAGAGACTCCTTTAATCCCCTGGTTGCAGGTGGCGTTGGAGATTGAGCCAAAGCCATCTTGTCTGTAGCGTTCCTTGGGACGCTGCATGAATTAAATGCCACCACCTTATCTCTTTAAATGAATAGGAGAGAAAGTTACTTCACCTTCGCACCAATTCTTTAGTTTTCTCCCAAATCACAGCTCCTATACTCAGTGCTGTCCTCCCTTAGCACAACATGTTTGAGGCGAGGGTTGGGAAGAAGGAACTCTCTCCGCCACGGAAACACCGTGCCCTCATGAGACTCAAAATAGTGAGGTATGGGCACAGGAAGCATAAGTTCAAGAGAATACTCCATTTCGATCGAGGGGAAAGGATGTCTCTCCCTCTTTTAGTCAAAATCCGAAGCAGGTTCTGTTCATGCCAGAATTTTGGTGTGTCAGAAGAAAGATTCTCCGCCATCAGCGCCTCTGCCTTGTGGCGGGCAAATATTTAGAGAAAGCCCCTCAACTTCCAACTCCCTGCACCTTTCCTTCAGCGGTGTCAGGCTCAAGTTGGGTCTCTTTTGTTGTTTGAGTTGTGGGCATGTGAAAGCATTGAGGAAGAACAAGGTCTTGGAGCTGTAGCCAACCTCTCTTCTGATCTACTTCCTCGGCTTCATCTTATTCTCTTGTATCTTCCTTTCTTTTTGGTTATGTAGTGAGCTTTGACACAAACTGATTCCAGCTTTTCATTGTACGCTGTACTATTTCTTTGTTTTAGTAAAAAAAAATGGAAATTTCTTTACTTGTTTTGAATACTGTTCCTTTGACAACACTACTTTGTGAATGGGTGTGCTCCATGTGTGTGTTTCTCTTCGACGGTATTTAAAGCAAGAACTCTTGAAACACAATCCAACTAATTCTAATTTACCGGCACTATCAGGCATAATAATAATAACTCATAGTAAGTTAAACTTAGGAAACTAACCGAGATAACGGTTGAACGTTCTGTAATAAGTGCGAGAATACTGTCTGAGAACGAAAAATTCTAAATAATTCACCGAGGGAGTGACCGAGCATTGCATGACTTCGATTATGCTTTTGGAAACACGTTACTCCATTCCGTACTGGTCCCTTTAGTGTTGAGGATCCGAGGGCAAACTAGAGAATCCATGTAACGTAGTTTTTCCTTTTAAGTAGTTGGTTTCCCCAGAGGCTTGGGTCTGAGGACCATACAAGGCCTTGGTTCTGTCCAAAACTTGTATTCTCCTTTTAAGTAGTTGGTTTCCCCAGAGGCTTGGGTCCGAGGACCATACAAGGCCTTGGTTCTGTCCAAAACTTGTATTGTCTTTGTAAGTAGTTGGTTTCCCCAGAGGCTTGGGTCCGAGGACCATACAAGGCCTTGGTTCTGTCCAAAACTTGTATTGTCTTTGTAAGTAGTTGGTTTCCCCAGAGGCTTGGGTCCAAGGACCATACAAGGCCTTGGTTCTGTCCAAAACTTGTATTCTCTTTTTAAGTAGTTGGTTTCCCTAGAGGCTTGGGTCCGAGGACCATACAAGGCCTTGGTTCTGTCCAAAACTTGTATTGTCTTTGTAAGTAGTTGGTTTCCCCAGAGGCTTGGGTCCGAGGACCATACAAGGCCTTGGTTCTGTCCAAAACTTGTATTCTCTTTTAAGTAGTTGGTTTCCCCAGAGGCTTGGATCCGAGGACCATACAAGGTCTTGGTTCTGTCCAAAACTTGTATTGTCTTTGTAAGTAGTTGGTTTCCCCAGAGGCTTGGGTCCGAGAACCATACAAGGCCTTGGTTCTGTCCAAAACTTGTATTGTCTTTGTAAGTAGTTGGTTTCCCCAGAGGCTTGGGTCCGAGGACCATACAAGACCTTGGTTCTGTCCAAAACTTGTATTCTTCTTTATTTATTTATCTTCCGAAGGTTTAGCTCCTCGAACAAGGTGGGGGAAACTAGCCTGATGTTTGAAGCCCCTAGACTTGCCCATGCCATTGACACTGTGAGACGTAGCCCCTAGTGGAAACTTATGTTGGAATAGCAACAATGTGTCGCCGGTCATAAAGGCACCCTCATAGACCCTTGTTCGACAGAAACTCAACTTCACCACCGCTCGAGCTAACGCGCAAGCCTTTCCCACAGACGGCGCCAATTGTAGGGTCACGTCCCGCAACGAACCGCGGTAAGGTTGGGTTCGCACGTGAATGGGCCCAAACAATATCATTTGTAGAGAGTGGGTTCGAAAAGCTAGGCGTTGGTTACCCGACGGTGGGTTTTTGTGGTGTTCATATGTGATTTAAGCGCTTTCACCCTTAGAGCCTTTCTTCTGGAGGTAGACTGGGAGCCCTTCTTTTTTGGCCAATCGTCCCAGCCCCCCTTCCAGATTACTTATTTTTTTCTTTTATACTAGCCTGCGTTCACTTTCCTTCGTCCACGTGTAGGGTCAACCTTTCCAAGACTGACACTTATCCCGTCAATCTAAGTCCAAAGTTGTTGGGAGTGGTTGATAAAGCTAAAGGATAAGGCTCTGTTAGGCGCAGAGCTATGCATGGGGAAGGTAGTAAGGGCAGCCTTTCCTAGATATTTTAGATTTCCTTTCAAGCATGTCCCTTTACCGTTTTACCCCTCTTCTTGGTGGATCTTTGGGTCAGCCGAGGACTGTACTGTCCTCGGCTGCTCCTCCGGGCCAATTGGGCCTTATTATTCTTGAGCTCGGGCCATGACCTTTTTTCGGTTTAGGCCTTTGGACTCCCCATCAGCAAGTGGGCCTGGCCCATCAATTATTGGATCCCACAGTTAAGTTTTATTAATTTTTTTAGTTACTTTTTTCAATGTTTTGGATTGCAGGTAGAAAAAAAAAAGTTTGAGAAAGTTTGTTTAAAACTAAAGAATAATTTCCAAATTTTATATTCTTTTTAATGATTCACAAAATGTTATAAATAACCTTTATAAAATATATATTTTTGTTAACTTGCCTTTTGAATTTTTGAGAAAAATTGTATTTTTTTCATTTTAGTACGACAAAAATTATTAAATTTATGATTTATGATTGTTTCTATATTACATTTATGATTATTCTTATAATAAATAAAAAATAATTACAAAATACATTACTCTTTATTAAATTAGTTTAAATTGTATAAATTTTTTTTTAATAAAACTACGATAAAAATAATTATCATGCGCAATGCGCAAGTTTGTGTCTAGTATATATATAACCGATACCTCTGCTAGCTCCACAATTTTCCACGTCACTTTTTTTTTAATTCTTTTTAATGTTTTATTATATTAGAATTTATCAATTTAACTCCCCATCAATATACAATAATACAACTCCTCCATCAGCTTCTACATAAAACTGAAGCCTTTGCTAACTCCACAATTTTCCACGTCACTTTTTTTTTTAATTCTTTTTAATGTTTTATTATATTAGAATTTATCAATTTAACTCCCCATCAATATACAATAATACAACTCCTCATACAACTCCTCCATCAGCTTTTACGTCACCTTTTAAAAAAAAAATTTTATTTTTAACGTTTTATTATTATATTAGAATTATCAATTTAGAACCCTAATACAAGTATACAACTCCCTCTTCAGTCTTTAGTCTTCACGTCTTACCCACAACCTCTCTGTTTTCTAATATATGCTGGCACCCCAAAACTCAAATCCTGCTGCCGCCGCCGCCACCATGGATCACCGCCACTGCATCGATTTCTCTTTGCCTCTCCATCGTCGCTCAATCCAGCCCATCATGTTTTATTTTGAGGTAATTAAAACATGTTTTTTACTCTCCTTAATTTCTATAAATTGCTCTCTCTCTATCCGCTTCAATTGTTCATGGAATTTTGTTAGTTTGTGGTTGTGGGTTGCTCTGGATTTAAGTTTTTTTTGTTTTTGTTTTCATGGAATTTTGTTGGTTTATGGTTGTGGGTTGCTCTGGATTTAAGTTTTTTTTTTTTTTTTTTTTTTTTTTTTTTTTTTCTTTGCAGATTTCCACATTTTCTTCTTCTTCCTTTGTTGTCAAATCTATGGAAAAGAAGAATCATGAAATTTTTGTAATTAGATTTTCTTTTTCCCTTTTTTTTGTATGCAATTTTTATTGGATTTTTGGTTTCTTGGGATTCTTCTATTTGGTTTTAATTCTAGGTTTGTTTTAGTTGATATATAGTGTTTTTCTCATCTTCATTTTACATTTGTTTGGATTTTCTTTTTCCCTTTTTTTGGTTATGCAATTTTTATTGGATTTTTGTTTCCTGGGATTCTTCTATTTGATTTCAATTTTGGGTTTGTTTTGGTTTGATATATAGTGTTACTGTTGTCTTCATTTACATTGGTTTTCCCTTTTTATAAATTATTATAACCTCTGGGTCTTATTATATGATAGCCTATGGAATGTTATGTTGGGGCTGCCACTATTTTGGATTTCATGGGAATTTTTTTTGAAGGTTGGGGTTGGTTAGTATAGTTATTTGAGATTGTTGAACATGTGTTTGATAGAATGCTCAGGTGTTTGTTCTCTGATTCTTCTTTGCCAATTCATTTGTGTTATTTCTTGAACAAGTTTGGAATGCTCAGGTGTTTGTTCTCAGATTCATTTGTAATATGCCTTTTGTTCTCTGTTTAAAAGAATTCAGCTACAAGAATTTACAAAAGGCTATGGTTTGATATATAGTGTTATTGTCGTCTTCATTTACATTGGTTTTCCCTTTTTATAAATTATTATAATCTCTGGGTTGTCTTATATGATAGCCTACAGAATATTATGTTGGGGCTGCCACTATTTTGGATTCTGTGGGAATTTTTTTTGAAGGTCGGGGTTGGTTAGTATAGTTGTTTGAGAGTTATATAACTCATTTATATATGATTATGCAAGATGGGCATGGTATTAGATATTATAAATTTGAGGCAGAGATTCAGAGAGAGGGTTGAGAGAGACTTAACAAATAGCAAGCTTTAACAAATACCTTTATCATTATGCAAAATCAAAAGGCATATTACAGATTTTTAATCTTTTGACTTCATAACCAAACTTGCCTGTTTATGAGGTGTCATAGTACCTTTTAATTTGGAGTTATGTTTTCAATTTTTAGGCACAAAGGAGCTTGCACAGGCCTTGGTTATATTGATGCTGGTGTTGCTGCAACATGGTACTCTCTTTTCTTTTTAAAATTCTCTCTTTTCATTAACTGTTGTTTTTCTTACACGTACACAAGCTATTTGATAAAATTTGTAAGTGATTTTTTGTTGTTGTTCTAGAAGTCATAATACATGGAGAGTGGTAATTCATAAGGAGGAAGATAAGTAGGGAATGTGATGCTGTGTTGTGGATTTAATCAGGGTGAGATGTATTTGTTGGCCTTATTTCTCAATGTCATTTTTTGTGTGATGTAAAAACATGACTGTCATTTTTTTAATGCTTTTTCAATTGAACCAAAATGGATTTTTTTTTCTCCAACTTAAATGAATGACTGGCTTTTATGTACTGCACCTATTCTTTGAACTTGCTTTCAAGTTTCGTATAATTATATTCTTTAAGAAAACATTTACATACTCCAAATTAAATGGTAGATTCTAACTATTTGTATTAAAAATTTGTTGTTTTTTTCCTCTTGGAATATACTTTTAAATCCTTTATGAGATTTTGTGTTACCAAGATTTGCTATAGCTCAGTTTGTTGTATAGTTTATAGTGACAAGAATTATCTGCAAAGTTGTGAAGTTTTGTTTAATGGTGCGGAGCAGAATTTTGTGTTGGGCAAGAAACATAGGCAACCACAAAATTTCAGAGGGTGGTTAGAGATGATCACCCGGAATGGAAGTGGTGGCTGGATGGTATGGATGATATAATATATTATTTTTTCACTTTAACATTAGAGAAATCGTTGCATCAATAATAAAATTTATATATTATTTTTATTAATATATTTCATTCTATTTTTCTCCTTAAAATTTTGATAAAGATGGTAGTAGCTTCAAAGCATACACAAGTAATTTATTCATATTATTTTTTTCCCATAAAGTTTTATTCTCTCATCGTCACCATTATCTACTCATCAATATATTTTCTTTCCTCAAACTCATAAAACAGGTAGTGTTAATCCTTTGATTTTTCTTGGGTTGTCCTACCAATTGATTGATTTAAGTTGAATCTTCGAATTGAACAGTGGGAGCTATCCTCAATTTATAAGCTTATTATTGTACATTATATTTGTATTTTAGATTGAGCCAATCATTTGAGAAGTGAATTGAAAATGGATTTTTTTTTTGCTAAAAAAAAAAAGCCCAAAATTTTGGGAGGTTATGCTTGCTATTGACATGAGTTTGAATTTTTTTGGAGGACTTTATTTTTTCTGCACTTAAACTGGCCTTCCTCCCTCTAATTTTTATTTATGGTTCTTGGTTGGATATAGCACTTTGAAATTTAAATTAGTCAAACTACACAAATTTGAATGGTGGACAACATTGAATATTGTCTATTTTAAGGAGGGATATATCATGACAAAATTAAGTCATAGAAAAGGGACAGTATGTTTCATAAAATTATTGTGTTTAGTTTTTGAGTATTCGCTTTCAATCGAAGACCTACTTACTCTGTTATTATTTTCTATATATTGCTCTTTCTCTCCACTTCAATTGTTCATATGGGTGATCTACTTTTGGTGTTTTGGGTTGCTATGGCTGAATGTTTCGCCTTAGCGGGAGGAAGTTTCGGTATTTAATCATCTTGATTTAACTTTGATCTTATATTTCAAATGGGTTATTTTTTATTTTTTATTTTTTATTTTTGGTTATTAATATGAGCCTTTTAGCGTACTAATTACTTGCATTGGTACCAATTAATGAATTTCCAATAGGTTTAATTCTTTTTCTTGGTGATAGGTTTCAAATTTGCTACATAGAACGTTTGGTCTTTGTTTTCCTTTTTGTTCTTGAAAAGATATAATAATTTCATTGTTAGATGATAGTTGGAAATATTTACAAATTTTCAATTAGTCCAAAAATTTGATTTTCTAGGTTCCAGGGATGAAGGAGATCAAGATTTCAAAGGCCAATTTGATGTAAGCCATGGCTTTTGTGATGGGTGGAATTCAGGAAGCCTGCAATGATATTTAAATCTTTCAACGATATCATATACATAATACCAAGTTTTGCATTTTTATATTCCCAGTATTTGATATATTGTTTTAACCAATCTAGTTGATTGTATTAGTTGTGGTGGAGGTTGGCTATTATGTCAAATCGAAACCAAAGGCATGTAGATGAAACTCTGAAGTTAGTAGTGGATTTGGTGCAAACAACCTGTAAACTTGCTGTGGAATATATGGAAGCTTAGAGGACCTACCAATTTGAGCATTGGCCACATCCTTAATGATGTTAGACTACTTGGTAGTTTTTTATTTTTGATGGGTAGACTACTTGGTAGTTGGTTCTTCTATTAGGAATATTGTTTTTCTCTTGTGGCTTTCCTTGAAAAAATGGACCAACAAAGAAGATAGCATTTGAAGTAAAGAACTGGCTGGGTTTGCTAGACAATGATGTATTGGATGGAGGAGCGTCCCCCATGTATTAAGACTCTACTAAACAATAATGTACCTGCTCAATAAATAAATAAATAAATAAAATAAAATAAAATAAAATAAACCCAAATGTATTTGTAGAATTTTTAAGTGGAATTTCTTGCTTCCTTTCGGCATTTTTACTATAATGTTACTCCAAAAAAATTTAAATTATATTTTTTTTTTCTATTAAAAGTTGTGCTATTACCCATTCCATTAAAAATCACTATTCATGTTTTAGTTTTAAAGTTGTAATATCTATTGGACAATATAGTATTTTGTGTTTCAATGCATTAATATTGTTCTTTTTAAAAAAAATAAATAAATAATTGTCATATTTGAATGATATCTTGAATAATCACTAACTATATATACTACATTATTAATGTCATCTCTTATTTATAAGCATTTCATTTAATTATATAAGTTATTCCAAAAAAAATAAAATGAAATGAAGATTTGAAATAGTATTATAAACTACCATAAAAAAATATTCGATATAAACTAAAATTAATAAAATTTTCTTTTTAAAATCTTATTTTCAATAGTTTTCCCTTGCATCGCATGGGTTAGCGACTAGTTATAACAATAATCATTCATTTGGTTATATGTGTGTGTGTGTGTGTGTGTGTGTATGTGAGAATACTAAAATTGAGGAATAATGATTTGTTTAGTTATTGTTTCTCCAAAAATTACTATATAGAAAAATTTATAACCAAAACCGTGCAAACACGAGACTCCTACTAGTATTTGATAAAGTTTGGGACCAAACATGTTTGGATGTATCTTTTTTAACTTTTTATGTTGCGATATCAAGTCATTGACTCAAAAAAATATTGTAAAAACTACACATGAAATATCTTTTTATATGCCACATAATGGGTTAGAGCAAGATTCAAATATGTTTGGAGCATAACTTATTTCTCCAATTTTGGATCATTCATGATTTTGGAAATTTCATTAGTTCAATTATAAGATTTTTTACTTACTTTAGTATAAAACTAGCTTGTAACCCTATGCAAATGCATGGATACGCTTAAAAATATATAATAAGATGTATAATATAATTTCTATATATATAATTTAAATATTATTGATAGTCATTTTTATATTTTGTTAATTCTTTAAAAAAAATTGTAAGGATATTATTAGGTATAAAATGTAAATTTTCTATTTTCTTTTAGTTATTGTGAAGCACTTTTTTTTTTAAGATTCATTTATTCTAAACTCTTTGATTTTTATACTTAATAACTCACTTGGACGAATATTTATGATGTGGTCCCACACTTGATTCTAAATTTAGGAAATAAAATTCTTTAAGAATAAATAATTTATGACACATGGTGCAAAATTTGAACTCTAATTTGAAATTATAATTTGAGTTTTTTTCATCTTCACCTATTATTATTATTATTATCATTATTATTATAGATTTGATAACTTGTATTGAAAATGGAACTTTTAAAGAATTTCACTATAAAAATGGTAAAAATGAATTTTATTTTATGAAAGATCGCCATCAAACATAATTTTCAAAGAAATTACTAAGCTCTTTTTTTTCTTTTTTTCTTTTTTTGTGTTGTGTTCATATATATATATATATATATAAATATAACTTATTGAATAAAAAAGTGTGTATATATATACTTAAAAAAAAATGTGTTTGTATATGCATGTGGGGGGTTGTCTTGATAAATATATTAGTGTAGCAACTTGGCCTCTCAAACAAAAATTCTTGGCCCCACTCCTAGGCATTGTAGTTCTTCTTCTTCTTTCTTTTACTTCTTTTAACTTTTTATTTTTCATCAAAAGGTACGATGAGCTTGCTATATATAATATGTTTTTGCCTTACTGGGCTGTGAATAAACTATGTGCAACATGTGTAGATCTGACATCAATTGCTTTAAACTTGAGCATAAGAAGGTCATCTTTAACGATAATTTAATAGTCATTCAATGAATTTTTTTTTTTTTTTTTTGTTCTTATCTTCTTCTCTTATTATTTTTAAGGAAATAAAAATATTAATTTGATTGCAATTCAAATTCTTTATCTAATCATTTTATAATTATTTTTTGGATACCACCACTCTTTTTATCCTTATGAACTTTTTAGGAGTGTAAATCAAATAAGATTGAATTTCTTTAAAACATCTTTGTATCACAAACAAAAACAACTTTTTTGTTTTGATAATCTACATAAGAAAACATTGATTAGAATTAAATAAGCATCTAAGTTTGAATCTAATAGAAATTTAGTTGAACTAAAACTCAACTACAACACTATTTCAATCAATGAAAATACTAAAATTAAGCGAAGTACCACATAAAGAAAATTTTAGCTTTTCGGTGAGAAGTAGTTTTTTTTATTTATTGTGTTTCCAATATTTTTCTATTAATGCAGTTCAATTATTACTTGAATTCTATGATTTTTAAAACTTTTTAGATAATTCAATTCATCTTAATTTTTTACTGGAGTATATAATTTATTGAAGTATTCTTAATTGATTGTACAGATTATTTCCTCATTTATGACAACATTAAAATGCGCATATCAGGTAATTAATATGTAAACTTTTACATTGCATTGCAATACAATTTTTGCTTTCTCTTTATCTTGATGTATGTTTATTTAACTATTTTTGAAATGGGTTAGGCTTAGGTTCAGTGTCCAGTAATAGTACTAGATCCATTAAAATGATGACATGTGTCCACTTTTGAACATGTGTTATCATCTGACCGAATCTAGTGAACTGATGCACTGGATCTAAACCAAGTTCTTTTGAAATTACCTTGATTGTGGTAGTGTAGTAGGTCTACATACTTCTAATTTATGGATTTTTTTTTTTTTTTTTTTGTTTGTTCTATATACAAGAAATTCAATTACCATCAATTAAATTAGAAAATTTATGTGAGAAGAGCTATCTTCTTTTTTATTGCATTCTATTTTTCTATTAACATATTTCAATTATTGCTTATTGTAGGCAACTGAAGGTAGCGAAAAGCAACAGGAAAATGTGGAGCAAATGTAAGTCTTTGTTTTTGTTCCTACTTTAACATTTCCATTGACTAAAATATGCGAAAATCTGTCAATTGTTGGCCATATGTGCTCCCAATACCTAGACTTAAATAAAGATTTTTCACCTGTTTTGTGCTTCAGTTCCCTTCCTGCTGAACATGGCGGAGATAATCCTCCTAATCCAGAGATTGTTGACCCTGTAATCACTGATGAACTGGGGCAAAAAAAACAGAAACTTACGCCTGGGGAGGAGAAAGAGCCTTTGGAGTATCAGAGGCAGATTGACAATGAGGCCGAACGAAAGCGTCTTGCTGAGCTAAATAAAGCTGGAAGCAGTGAAGGAAATATGGAACAAACGTCCCTTCGTCATATCAGCTTTGATAACTTTGACTGGAAATATTTTCATCAAGCTCAGGGTGTCAAATCGAATGAGAAATGAAGTAAATGAACCATGTAATGGAGGTTGGAAATCTTTAATAAGTTGGAAGTTTTTTTTTTTTTTTTTTATTATTATTTTTTTCTGCACGTGATATGCATTATAGTGGCTAAAAGGAGTTCAGATGGGTAGTAGTAGTTATTTATATGCCTATAAAACTTTTTCTTGGAAATTTAAATTTCAGCCTTTACTTGTGGAGTGACTATCGCACCAAATGTATGTGATGACAATTCCGTTATTAGTAGTAGTAGTATATGTATATTGGCTACTTTGGAAATGACAAAATAGACTTTCCAAACAATGAATTCGTAGCACCCACCACAACTAGGGAGTGGCAATTTTTATCCATATGCATAAACCCACCCATTACCCACCTTATTTGGATAAGTCTTAACCCAACCCATTTGAATATTTGGGTTAAATGGGTAAAGACCCATTTGGTTATTTAATTAGATGGGTCTAAATGGATAATCCCACTAATACCCATCTAAAATTTAAATAAACAACATAAAATCTAAATTTCTAGAAAACGACTAAAATACCCCTGGAACTTAAAAAAATGACCAAAATACTACCAAAACCCAAAAAATGACCAAAATACCCCCGAAACCAAAAAAATGACCAAAATACCCCCCAAAACCCAGAAAATTACCAAAATATCCCCAAAACAAAAAAAATGACCAAAATATCCTTGAAACCCAAAAAATGACCAAAATACCCCTCGAAACCTAAAAATTATCAAAATACCCCCAAAATCCAAAAAATGACCAAAATACTTCTGAAACCCAAAAAATGACCAAAATACCCCTAAAACCTAAAAATTACTAAAATACCACCAAAACCTAAAAACTGACCAAAATACCCCTGAAACCTAAAAATGACCAAAATACCTCCAAAACTCAAAAAATAACCAAAATACCCCTGAAACCCAAAAAAAATGACCAAAATACTCCCAAAACCCAAAAAATGACCAAAATACCTCTGAAACCCAAAAAATGACCAAAATACCCCTAAAACCTAAAAATGACCAAAATACCTCCAAAACCCAAAAAATGACAAAAATACCCTCGAAACCCAAAAAATGACCAAAATTCCCCCAAAACCCAAAAAATGACCAAAATACCCCCAAAACCCACAAAATGACCAAAATACCCCTAAAACCTAAAAATTACTAAAATACCACCAAAACCCAAAAACTAACCAACATACCCCCGAAACCTAAAAATGACCAAAATACCTCCAAAACCCAAAAAATAACCAAAATACCCCTGAAACCCAAAAAATAACCAAAATACCCCTAAAACCTAAAAATGACCAAAATACCTCCAAAACTCAAAAAATGATAAAAATACCCTCGAAACCCAAAAAATGACCAAAATTCCCCCAAAACCCAAAAAATGACCAAAATACCCCCAAAACCCACAAAATGACCAAAATACCTCAAAAATCCAAAAAATGACCAAAATACCTCTAAAACCCAAAAAATGACCAAAATACCCCTAAAACCACAACCCCTTCAATATCCCTACTTCATCTGCCAATCTACCAATGGCCATCCCAAAATTAAGCACGCAGTTAATCCTAGCTCAATCAATGAATTACTTGGTATTACTACTGGTACACCTTAATCTACCAGCTTGTGTGCTATAAAACATATCATAGTAATCTTGACATGAAAAATTCCTCAAGCATAGAATTTTGCAATAAATAGCCTTCTCAGACGATGGAAACAACTAAATTTGATTTCTTAATAGCCAAAACAAGTGACCGAACTAAACCAAATACCGAGTGATATGTCGTATGTTAATCGATTAAACAATAATTTTGTAGAAAAGATATTTTCTTAAAAAGTCTTTAGAAAATCATAGTCTAGTTATAATTTTCCAATGTAACACAATTAATTTTAATTAAATTTAAATACTTTTTTGATAGGTATGTAGAAAAGATTTTTTTTTTTTTTTTTTTAATCTTTAGAAAATCATAGTCGAGTTTGCCAATGTAACATGATTAATTTTCAATTTAAATACCTTTTTGACAGCTATATGTGTTTGGTCATTTGCAAATATAAGTGGACTAAATGGACTGCAATAGACCAAAATGGACTGAAGTAGATTGAATGTACTAAAGTGGACCAAATTGGACGGAGGTGAACTAAATAGACCAAAGTAGACCAAATGAGGTTGACTGAAATAGACTGAATGGACCAAATTAGACCAAAGTAAACTGAATGGACTAAAATAGATTGAAATGGACCGAATAGACCGTTGTAGACCGAAATGGACCTAAAAGGGCCTTTTTTTTTTTTAAATTTATTTATAATAAACACATCTGCTACAAATGGCTACAGGATTTTCTCTTTAAAGTTGGGCGGTTGTAATGTTTATTTTTATTGGTTATAAATGAAAAGGTTGATCTTCTCATAAAAGGCTATTTTTCCTTCCATTTGAACTCAAAGGGATGCTTTTAATTTGACTAGCTTCAGGAATGAAAATTTGATCAATTAAATCCGCTCCCCAACATTCTGAATTTGGGTCAATTAGCTCCCTCACATAAGAATCTGGATTAATTCTTTTTTTCACAGTTTAATTTTTAATTTTATTTTTTGTCTAGAGGCAAACTCATAACTTTTAAGTAGTTAGGATCTCTTCATTTGCATTTTCGTTTATTCATCCTTTTTTTTTTCTTCTCTGATGAGGCAAACTCATCCAAATTCCTCTGCATTACTCTGCATCCAAATTCCTCAAAATATGATGCCTAGTAATCTACATTAGGAGGAATAGGTAAAATTATTAATTTATATTAAAAAAAAATGCAACTTTTTCCAAGCATAGGAATGTAGATACCCACCTGTTTTGAAAGGAATTCATGTTACTACAAAATTGGGGTTGAATATGAATCTAGATACCCTCAAGCATCATATTCCTTTTTGCGATTGGAAATTATACATGAGATTGTTATGGAGTCTTTAAACATTCCTAAGAATTCTAAAACATTACCCCAAGACTGAAATAACCCAAACTTGACCAAAATTGATCAATGTAGACCAAAATTATTTAAAAAAAAAAAAAAAATACACCACAGATCACTACTTAACAGCCACAAGTTTTTCTCTTTAAATTTCGGGTGTTGTATTGTTTTTTTATTGGCTATTAATGAAAAGATGGATCTTCCCATAAAAAGAAAGAATATCTCTCTTTCTGTTTGATGGATTTTGTTTTTTGGGCTAATTATGTAGTGCTCATATCCTTGTCGAGTGTTCTATTAAATCCTATATACAAGAGCTAATAATACATTGCTTCTGATCATATTGATAGACACACAGGCCGGCTAAAGAACTAGGCCTTAAGGTAAAGTAACTGGAGTTTTCTTTCTCCCTAGTAGGAGTTTATTTTCTCTCATTTGAATACGAGTTGCTCCATCCCTAACCTTCAGTTATAGGGGTTGTATAGTTAGTCTTTTGTTCTCTTTAGGCAAAAGCAAATAATTCCTAGTTATGGATCTAAGTATTCTCTATAGCTTACAGAACTTGCAACTCACAAAAGAAGAAGAAGAAGTTATTCCTATCACTGTCACAAACAGTTCAGGCCTCCTTGAAGAATGTTCCCTAAGTCTTTTTGGGCGGCTTCTCTTTGATTGGCAACGAAACCAAAGTGCTCTGAAGAACACCCTTAGATCAACATGGAAAATGAGTTCAGACATGAGAATAGTGGAAGTTGGAAATAATATAATCCAATTCAAGTTTAGCTCAAAGTATCAATTAGAATGGGTTGAGAGGTGTGGGCCTTGGTGCTTTGATAACTACCTCCTCTTACTCTGTAGATGGAGAAAAGGTCTGATTTCCACAAATATTTCTTTCACCCATTCTCCCTTTTGGGTCCAAATTTGGGGTCTTCCTTTTGAGCATATGTCATAGGAAGTTGGGGAAGAAATTGGTAGCAAGTTAGGTAGATTTATTGAAGTTGATAGGCGCTCGTGACAATTTGATCAGGCAAAATTCATGAGAGTCCGTGTGGAGTTGGAGATTGATAAGCCACTGAGAAGGGGAGCTTATATTGCAAGCTCTGATGGTGAACGCCTATGGCTTACATTTAAATATGAAAGGCTACCTATTGTTTGCTTCATTTGTGGGAAGCTTGGGCATGATAATAAACATTGCCCAACGTCCAATGTTTGGCAAAGTGCTTGCCATCAGTATGGGGACTGGTTAAGGGCTGGGTGGACTGCAAAAGAGACAGTCAAGGAAAGGATCGCAAGCAAGGAAACAATCCATGATGTCTTCGATAAGCAAGGAATGCAGCGAAAGGCCTGGCCGGCAACTTGTTTTTCATTGGAATGTTTCGAGGTTTTAGGTCTAGAGGGCGGGAAACAAAACTCAAAGAAGGGTGATACTTAGGGAAGGGATAACACCACACATGTGGAAGGACAGCTTGCTGGTGACGTACGGGTCTTCAGTGGAACTTTAGAGCAGGTAATGAGTGGTGCTACAGGGCAGATTATGAGTGTTTTGGGTTTTTGTGAGAAGTCACGTGCTCATCTAAGTCCGAATATTTCAATTGAGCATGGGGGCTCTATCTCTCATGGGCCAAAAGGCCCTACCTCACAAGGACCAAAAGACTTTATTTCTCAAGGGAGCCCAAGTACCAAAACTTCCTTAGATAAGAATGAGAAAGACAGCCTAGTAAAGAAGAGTGCGGCCAGTACTGTCAAAGATGGTGTGATTTTTCAGGCCAAAGCTATCGAAAAAGGAAAACAAATTTTGGGTAAAGGCAGTATGAAAAAAGTTGCCCATGCGAAAGGAAAAGCAAGCGATGATCAAACTCTCGCCCAAATGATGGAGATAGGAACAAAGCGCTTGAGAGGGAAAGAAGCTTCAGAGGAAGAGAACACTCGGGCTCAAAAGCGCTTCTGTGAAACAGTCAAATCGGGTTTAGCTAAATCTGTCTTAGAGCCAGTTTAATAGGCTGCACTTTTCTGTGCTTAGTTGGGATCCTTGGGCTTTCTCTGTTTCTGTTAGTTTTGTCCCCTTGAAAAGGGAGTTCAACAGGGTAGTACATAAGCCTTTTAGCTGGTGCATGTAAGGTAAATCTCTTTTTGGTTTGGGAGGAACCTTCTTTGTTTGTTGTTCCTGTGCTGGCAGGTTGGTAGCTAGGGGTCTCTTTTCTTTCTTTTGTCTTTCCTGTTGTACTTCAATTTCTTGTGGCAATGAATCTTTGTTCCCCTTCAAAAAAAAAAAAAAAAACTAGGCCTTAGGGCTCATTACAAAATGGTCCTACCACTTTTATAAAAAGCCTCCATCCCCATTGTAAAAATAATAATAATAAAAACCCAAAATTTTATGATAACTAATGTTTAAAAGAATAGAAAAGACTATGTATTATTTTTATCAATTTTAAAAAGCCTTCCAAGATATTCCATCAAATGATCAAATAAGAACTCAATCCAATTAGAACATTAAAATGTTTGGAGAAAAAAAATGTTATAAATCTATCGAGACGATTAATTTTCCTTGATAGCTAAAGACATCTATTTTCCTTGACATTGGGGTGCATAAGGCCCATTTTCTGATTTCTTATTTTCCATTTACATTCAAATCATTCTTACTATTTTCCTTATTTTCCATTTACATTCAAATCATTCTTACTATTCTCTTTTTCCCTCCAAAATGAGAAGCAAGAAACGCAAAGCAACTGCCTCTCCTTCTCACCCACCACCGTCTGATGTTGATGATCGATCACTCACCATCACCAAAGAAGTCAATGGCGCCATAGATGAACTTTACAATGGGCACCCAACCGAAGCCCTCAATCTTGTCAAGTCCACCCTATCCCGCCACCCAAACTCCGCCCTTGCACACGGTGCCCTCAGCTTCATCCACTTAAAAATCTCGCATTTAGCCACCATCATCGACAATTACCGCCCCGAGATGCTCGAACATATCAAGAGATCCGTCGACTCATCTAAGCGAGCGGTGCAGTTATGTCAAGACTCCCTCTCCTTCTGGTTCTTCCACGCTTCCGCACTCATGGCATTAGCCAAAAATGACGCCAATGCCGGCTTCGAAGCCGTGATTGAAGCATGTGATACCAGTTTAGCCATCCAATACCCCACCGTGATCGACTATAGCTTTGAAATTTACAAGGACAACAACCCCGAAAGTTGGCTCACACAGTCCCAAATTGAATTACACAGAAAGAAACTCAGGCTTCTCAAATTGGAAAGCAAGTATTTCATTGACACTACATTTCTGGTAATCATAAAGAATGAGATTCAAGAACTACAAGGAAGAAAGGAAGAGATCGAAGAGAGAGCTATTGCGTTGAGGAAGAACCTCAAGAAAGTGTTGAGCGATGAAACTGTGGCGACCCGAGTCAAGGATTACTGGAATGACACGATGAGTATCGAGCTAAAGAAGGATTTGTTGAGGATTCGAATCAAAAGCCTTAAACGGCATTTTGATAAGAAAAAATCACCGGAGGCTGTGGCAGTGGTGATGCAGGCGGTGGAGTACGTGAAGGCGGCGAAGAATTGGAAGTTTTGGACGTGTTGTTGTTGTAACGAGAGGTTTTTTGACGTAAATTCGAATGCAGAGCATCTGAAGAGTGTGCATTTAGGGACTTTATCCGATGAGTTACGATCTGTAGAGCCGAAAATTGTATCTGATTCAATCCATGACTCCGTTAAATCAAGAAAATGGGGACCCGTCGATGTGGTCGCAGCTGTGAAAATGATGGAAGATTTGTCTAGAAAAGAGGTTGGAGATGAAGTTTTCTTGAAACAAAAATGGCCTTATTGCATCGATAGAGAACGTGAAGCGATCATTAATAAAATCCGAGCGCTATTAGACCAGTTCTTGAGCATTAGATGTTTCGTTCAGAGCCATCTTCAAGCGTTAATGGACTTGATAATGGAAATGCTGAAGAAGCGAATCCCGGAACAGTTGCTTAAGGAACACTGTTTGAACCGCACTCTGCTCTCAGCATGCTTTCTTGACATCTCAGAGCTTAATCGTGTGTTCGAGTTCTTGGATGATCTCGGCAATATTTGTGGGTTACACGGGCTCTGCAAGGGTCTTGTGAATGATGAGGTTAGAGGTGAGCCATGTGAGAAGCTTGTTTTTAATGAGGACTTCTCTTTTGTAGAATTCGACAAGAGAATGTTGAGTGGACAGCTTGTTGTGCCAAATGATGGAGCTGCTGTTACTTCTAGTGCTGTTGATGAAATCGAACTAAATGATGATGAACATAAAGATGCTATTGTGGATTGGTTATTGAAGGGAGGTACTACTACTGGGGAGCAACTGAAGCAGTGGAACAATTTGATAGAAACTTGTAAAAGTCAAGGGAAAGAGTTTTTCAAGATCTACGAGGCTGAATTTCACCGGATGCAGAATATTTGTGAGAAAAAAATAGAGTACTTGAGAGACATTAAGGAATGTCAGAATTTGGAGAGTATATGTGTTGAAGAAGATAAGAGAAGGGAAGAGTTTGGGAACGAACCTTTGAGTTATGAGTCTCTCTTATCAAAGCGGGAGAGACAGATTAAGAACACAAATGATGAGAATTTTGAGTCAGATATCATATGGAAAATTTTGGCAGGACATCATGTGGACAATGAAATAAATTTGGAGATTAAAAGGCTGCTTGATGAGATGGCACATCATGTGGACAATGAAATAAATTTGGAGATTAAAAGGCTGATTGATGAGATGACAGCAAAGGTATGGTATAGCCAAATTTATGAACATGTCAAATTTTCAAATTGTTTGATGTGAAATCCAATGTCTCTCAATGTAGTGTGGTGAGTGATATTAAAGATGTTGCTCGGTGAACTGCTATATTCCACAGGTTGATTGAATCTCAGTACGTTTATTGTTACAGCTTTACAAATTTGATGCTATAATCAGGACAACTACTATTGCTATGCAGCAGACAGCTAAAAAAATTGATACGGTAACTGCTTGTGATTACCGATCAATTTTGGTGCCCCTGCTGAAGTCAATCATGCGGGTTTGTGTTGGATTCCCTGTGCTGTTTTGTTGAAGGTTTTCATATAGTTACCTTCCTACCCATCTATGATTTGATGTTTTCGGTGTACTATTCCCCTTTTGTAGGCACAACTGGAAGATCTGGCCAACAAAGATGCAGAAGACAAGTATAAGGCTGTAGAAGAAGCATTCTTATCAGAATTTGGACTTGATGACAAGAAAAAGACTGACAAAGGAGGTGGTAATGCAAGACATGGACAGAGAAAATCAAAGGATAAAAAGAAGAAAAAGGATAAAAGATGGCCCAAGGAATTAAAGGTCTTGTATAATGGTTATTGTTCTGTTTCTTTTTTATGGTAGTTAAAGTTGTCTAAAGCTACACAGGTATAAATTCTCCTGAAAAAAATGCAGAAGGGGCAGGAACTAAAAGTGGGAAAATAAGAGCATCTAAACATGTTAAATATTAACATAAGATGGCAGAAATTGGACAAATGTACTTGAATTGGATGCTAACAGACTTTGGATATGGAGGAGCTAGAGTTAAAAGGTGAAACAAAACCAAAAGATAGTGTAAATGAAATTGGTATTTCTGAGGTAGCCAAGTTAGGAAAACGTGGATCAAGTTTAGTAGAATAGTAGTATTTAAGGATCTGAACTCTGAATGATAATAGATTGAGCAATCTAATATATATGACATACAACACACATTGAGCATACACTCTTACTGAAATAGATTATCATAGCAGCTATTAATTGGATATAAACTTTACACTTGCGCAGCAATGTAACAAAATTTAATGTACCTTTTTTTTTTTTAGTAAGGAATGGAATAATTGGATATGACTAATACATTAAGAATCCAAATACAGGAAAGCAGCTAAGATCGAGTTAAATTAAAGTTGATAAAACACAAACCTTTTGAAATAGAACGAAAGAAATAAAGAAATAAGATCTGCAGAGAATTCCAAGTTCCCACAAAACAAAGAGAATTGATTATGCAAACTAATGTCCTAAAAATGTACAATTGGCTTATTGTAGGCAACTGGAGGTAGTGAGGAGCAACAGGAAAATGTGGAGCAAATGTAAGTCCTTTTTTTTTTTTTTCATACTTCAACATTTGCATTGACTAAAAATCATGTAAATTTGTGGCCATATGTGCTCCCACTCCCCTAGGCTGTGCCTCAGTTCTTTTCCAGCTGCACATGATGGAAATGATCCTACTAATCCTGAGATTGTTGGTCCTGTAACCACTGATGAATTGGAGCAAGAGGAATGGAAACTTACACCTGAGGAGGAGAAAGAGCAAAGAATGCTTGAAGAGCATTTGGAGTGTCAGAGGCAGATTGAGAATGAGGCCAAACAAAAGCGCCTTGCTGAGCTAAATAAAGCCGGAAGCAGTGCAGGAAATATGGAAAAAATGTCCCTTAGACGCATCAACTTCGATGACTTTCACTGGAAATATTTTTATCAAGCTCAGGGTGTCAAATTGGATGAGAAATTATGCAAACTTCAACAAGAGTTGCACCTTACCCCATATAACTTGAATCTGACTAGATCCAATTAGAGGTAATAAATGGTCTTCAATGAAAAACCATCACTATTTTAATAAAGGATTTTGATGCATTTGATTAATCTGAGTTAGAATTGTCCCCTTTTATTCTTAGTTTGTATTATGTTCAGTGCTCTTAACACCCGTGCAACTAGCAGTAGACATTAAAGAGAACCCTGTAATGGTTGTTGGAAATTGTTAACAGTAGTTGTCTAGTACTAGTAGTCCAAAAATCCATACAACTTTAACAAAGCAATCCACTTAGAATTCCTTTCTTCTCTATCTAAATTCTCAACCATTCATTCCACTAGCACAATTGCCCCCAACCTATTTATTTGCAAGGCCTCGCAATATTCGGCTTTTGAAGTTTTACTAGGCCCTGGTGCGTAAGTGGGCTTTTAGTTTTTCTGGGCTCTATTCCCATGGTTATGAACAATGGAAGGCCCAACTAAGGCACACCTCGTCCCTTATCGATCTCTCTCCTATTTTTCCCGCCACTCCATATCCTCACAAACACACAATTACACAAACATACTCTCTCTCTCTCTCTCTCTCTCTCTCTCTCTCTCTCTCTATGTTAGCTCCGATCCGCCGCCGCCGCCGCCACCGAATCTCGCTTCTACGCCCACAAGGCTGCTCAACTCTTCGTCCCCTCACGGTAATTTTATCGGCCCTCTCTTCTTTTTTTCGTTTCACTTCCAATTTGGGATTTTTTTTTTCTTTCAATTTCTAGGGTTTCAGAGTAATTGAGCTAGTTCTTGTCTTGCCCGTACAAATAAGGATTAATGAGTTTGATTTTTGGTCTAATAATATTGCTGAAATTTGCGATTACTTTGGATGGATGATTTGTAGGGTCTATGTGTGTGTGTGATACTAAATTTACTAATTAGCTTATAATGTTTATGAATTGTGAATTTGTGAGTTAATGAATGGATTCGAAGGTTGGAACTAATTCGTGCTTGTTAAGTACTATATGATTGTTCATGTTCATGGGCTGCTTGGGATTGAGTGTATTTGCCACGTTTTAGTAGGGATTTGCTACTTTGTTAAGTCTGAATGCATATTTGAAGGGCCTGTGTGTGTGTGTGTGTGAGATACTGATGAGTTTATTTGGGTAATAGCTGTTGGCTGTTGGCTGTTGCACATAGGATGTTACACACTCTTATGTTTTTAAAATAAAAAACGTGAGTTAGTCACATTTTCAATTTATAAAAACACAGTGTGCATAACATATAGGAATAAGATCACCTGCTGATTTTATGTCTGTTAGCTCATTCTATGTGGATGTATATGCTTCAGTTTTTTGGGATTGTTTGGGTCATGCCAGGTTCTGTTTCAAACTTAGTATTTTGTTGGCATCATTGGTATGGGAAACATAATTCGGATATTTGAAATTTGGTTTCAGGTTGTTTGGTGTTAATTATTTGGACTGAATGTAATGGGCATTCTTTTGATGATATTGAGAAATCTCTGGCTCAGTTGTTAGATTTGTGCCAATGGACTCTCTCTGATTGGTTTCAATGTTGAGGTCTCTCGGATTGTTCTCCTCTTATGGATTTTCTTTTGTCTCTTAGAATACTTTAATGTTTTTTTGTTCTATTTGTTCTTTGTTCACTACCGTGAACTTCGTGTATCTTTTGTTCTATTCCTTTTTTAATAATATTTCCTTATTACCCATCAAGAAAAAAAGGATATGGACGTTACACACACTTATGTTTTCAAAATTAAACGCATGAGTTAAAGTCACATTTTCAATTTATAAAAACACACAGTGTGTAATATACAATTCCCTTTGATAAATTGCCCCAATCATTTTGTTTTATAAAAACTTACTCATGTGCATTGTGATTGCTGGCTAGGGACATAAGTTAATTTTCTATGCACTTGTAATCTTGGAAACCTTATTAGGGCAGTATATCATGCTCATCCATCCATCTAGTGATATTTATTCATTTTAGAACTAGGTTATTTTAGGAAGTAGATCTATATTTCTCATCAATATAGTCATGGTGCTTTACTACCCTATTCCTTTAATTACATATCATGTACTTAGGCATTCATTTTAGTTAGTTTCTGCACTCAGGCCATATACAATATCCCATTTTCATGTACCTGTGTCCATTAGTTATTCTTGACATTCCTCAGGATTTATTGATAACACATGAGATCAGCCTAGTCTAGCTGTGATTAATACTCACCTGATTCATCAGAAGCGCCTTTGTTTGGGTGTCTAGTCCACATGTGCTTACTAAATTTTCTTCAGATGAGTGTTATATCTTGAACTGTGTCGTGTTATAATTTGCTCCCCATTTTACATGTGAATACTATTTGGAATAATGTGTGTTTCCATGCTTCACGCAGTTTTTGACAAACGTTCCCATTGACATTTGTAAACACATTAAATTGAGTTTTTAATTAGAGTTCATTTTGGTTGATAAGCTTGATGGATAAAAAATGGTGAGCATTTGACAAAGAAAGAACAATTTGTGGAGAAGAATCAGTTGGGTGAACTGGGGAATAAGAAGATGGAGAAAAGTTGGAACTTGGAAGCCATTAGTGTTATATGTATTATTTTATAATTGTGAATACAAGTTATAATATGAAACTAATAAGAATAGCAATAATTCAAATGTCCCCAGAGAATTTATAATACAATAGATAAGATTATGTAAATGTCTCAATACGTAGAAGTATGATTTAATTTTGGTGGGAATAAATAGAATTGGGTAAATGCCTGGACTTCTCACCAAGTCTACATAAACTACACTTCTATTAAAAGTTGGAACTTCTATGACGGGTCTCAATCATTATTTTGTTAATAGTTTCTCTTAAAGTTAGGCTTCTATAAAACGTAAGAAACATCAATATTTTGGATTCAATGTTACAAATTTAAAGTACATGAAATTATGTAAAGTTTTAAATGATGTTAGATACCAAAAAGCAAAATCTTGATTGTGATTGAATACTTTTTGATATATACTTATTAACTCAATAGTTTAATGGTCAAAAGTTCAGTCTTGAACTTTGTGTAAAGGAAGAAAATGTTTTTGGAACTACAATTAGGAAAGTATCCCAAAAAGCAACATTCTGATCTCTACATATGTGAATTATTATTTTGATACTACTTTGATATTTTTTTCTCACGTGCTATTATGGACATTTATCTTCAGAATAGCCAGGACCCCCAAAATAGACGTGGGTTCCATTGCCAAAGTAATTCTTGTCATTTTGGACATCTATATTATAGCAGGATGGGTTCGTTACATATAGAATCAGCCCCATTTCCTCAGCGTCTCTGAAATTGCCTGTGGAATCCATGTATTGAATATTTCGAAAATAACTTGCTTTTCCATAGCCTTCATCTGGAAAATGGCCACTTCCCATTTGAGTTTTTGTGTGACTGCCCCCAGGTTTTGAGTTGTAAATCTCTCCACCCCAATCAAGTGTTGTAGCACTACTTGCTAAATATGTGAAGATGGATTGAGGCCAGTATCCAATCAACTGATCTTCTACTTGGAGCCACCAATTTTCGTTGTTCTAAAGCATTTGAGTTCAAGAATTTCGTAATCAATACATAAAAAGATATTGTGTATAGCTGTTCTAATTTACTGAAAAAAAAAAAAATTTTTTAAAAAAAAATCATCTACCTTGTATATGGTTATCCCTATGTCGTATTGATTCGAGTCGTAGCTAGAAACAGCTTCTATCGGAGATCCCATGGCAAATTCGTTGTTTGTTTGAACAAAACCAGAACATTCAAGATTGTAGCAACCGGTTTCATGGTAGCCATCGCTCTTAACAAGGATAGAATAAGTTAGTTCAAGAAAAACGTACGTGGTAGAGAAACTATAGGGGAAACTATCTTGATTTGGCAAGAATGCACTTGATGGGAGTAAGTTGATGAAGTTTCTAACTTAGATTTAAATTTGTCTTTTGAAATAAGCAAACTTACAGTCCAATATATGAAGAATCTTGTCTTTTGGTCATCTGAATAAACCTGGAATCATGAAATGTACATCAATTTATTATCCAAATGCATTGTATATATATCTTAAATTTCTATTTTCAAATGCATTGTATATTTTCTTATGTAGATTTGAATGCCAAAAGAATCTAATCATTTCAAAGTTTAGACTTACACTCAATATATATATATATATATATATATATATTCTGATGTTCAATCTTTGTAAAGATGACATTGAAACTTACATTCCATCCAGCTTCCATGGTGTTTAATTGTTCATCGGGACCAGCTACAACCCATATTTGAGCAATACTGATTTCTCCATTATCAGACACAGTAGGTTTCCATATGTTTATTGATGAACGTGCTCCATAAAAGTTGTCACCATTTATATAAACTGTGGCATACTAATTCCAATATCATTCATATAAATACATATGTCAGAAAAAAATAATAATAATAATAAATTTGTAAAATGAAATAGATTAATTTGAGAAAAATTAGTTTAAAGTATATAATATGATGAGTATTTCCTGTTCATGAATGTATGAAATTCTAAAATATCAGTCTTTTAATGAAAAGGATACCTCATGATTTTTGTGATAAGCAGCAAAACTATGATTAAGCTGTGTTGTACTTGGTTTAAAACGAATAGCTCGGGGACGGGGGTGTTCATCTTCTTGTGATCGTCTAATGGGGATTGTTGCCTCAGGGCATTGTCCACTTTTATGCCAACCTTGAAACAATTTTTCTAGAATGGAATTCACTTTTACACCACCGGGAATTGAACTGGGTTTCATCTGTTAAACAAAAACGATTTCTTAATCCCCAGTTGTAGCATTGAAAAAAAAAGGCAGGTAATCCTAGTAGAGGCGGACGTGGCTAGGAAGAGAGCAGGGATTTGAAAAAATATTATTAGCATATTCGGTATAAATAATGCTAAGTTCAGAATTAAAAAAATGATTTAATTTAGAATTTGTTATGAAAGTATTGTGAAAATGTTGTGAATATAATATTTTTTAATTAAATAATGTTAAGTTCATAATATTTTTACGACAAATACAAATTGGTAATAGTAGGTAAAAAGTGATCTGGTCCAAATGAGAAGTAATAAAAATATTTGTTGCGAAAATATTAATGATCTAGCAATATTTTAAGATAAAATAGACAAATCCACTCCACCAATAGTTGGACCCACCCATATTTTCTCCAACCAATTAGGTTTCATGCTTTTATCATTTTCTCCTCTTTTATCTTTTCCCAATTCTCATCAGGATCTTTCTCTTCTTTTACTTCTTCACCACTTACTTTTACTTCCTTCTTCACCACTTATAAAAGCCCCTAGCCATGGCCATATGCTTCCATGAACAACCAACCACTGCCAATATTCATTTTATCTCTTTTTTGTTTCAAAATCCCACACACCCAGGCAATACCAATTGAAGAAAAAAGAGTAAGAAAGGGAAACGAATTCAAAGCAGCAGCAGCACAATGAGATTTCTCAATTTTTGGTGAAGAAAGTTGCGATTGTGAGATTGATAAGGAAAAGCAATCACGGGCTTATTTTGTCAGGGGCAAAATTGTACTTTTAAGAAAAATCTGAGGGTAAATTAAGGAAAAGGTAACACTTTTCCAACGGTAATGTTTTACTATTAATTCATTCAATGCGACTTTCGAGTTTTGGCAATTGCTGCTCCACAGGTGCCACACAAAATTCAAAAACACAGAAAATCACATTTTGAGTACTGAAACGCACCTATAAAACGAATCAAATGGGCACTAACTCCACTTAAAAGAATGTTTGGGTTTTTTTTTTTCTTTTTTTTTCATCATCAACGTGAGCATGTTATGGAATTACTTTTTTTTTTTTACTTAGTTCTGGATCATTGAGAGGCACATGTATGAATGAATCTCTTCAAAAATAATTATATGCTTTTGTTAGTAATCAAGTTTTATCATATAGCAAATATTCACCATTATGATCGTAATGACTATGAAAAATTAATTGTTAAATATTTCTTCATTGTTTCAATTGTACTAGAAAATCAGTAGCCAAAATATTTTGTTATTTTTAAAAAGTGTGCATTTTTGTACTTATTTTATTAGTTTGTATTGTAACTATGGAGCTAGTATTTCAACCATGAATACTTTAATATATATATTTGACAATAAAATGGAAGATAACATTCTAAAATTCTAATCCACTCTTTGATTTTGTATATCGAAAGAGAAACTTTTGCAAAATTTAGTATAAAAATAATCATAAATGATTTAAAAAGATTTATGCCACACTAACTAACCAAAGAAGAACAAAAATTATAAAATTATTAGGCATATGAAATGTATGAATGGCTGAAAACAAAAATAAAGTAATGCTATTAATATACAAGATAAATGAATTAGGAAAATAAATCCTATGTAATTAGCAATAAATAAATAACCTGTATGGTGTGATTTTTGAGAAGTGGGTGACTAAAAGCAGGTTGTTGATAAATGTCAACACAGTCAATTATGTCACCATCTTCCCCCTACAAAGATTTCATTAGACCTTAAATAAGTTTGGGATTTTAAAATCACATATATATGAAAAACATTTTGAATCAAAATAAAAATCGAGGAAGGAAAGATAGAAAGAAGTATTTAGTACTCATCATTACCTGAATGGATTTGATTGTTCCTTTGTGTTTAAGGAACTCTTTAGTTTTCATAGTCCCAATGGCTCTTCCATTAGCAAATCTATCGCTTAACACGTAGTAAAAAGCGAGAAACAAAACTATGAAACATTGTAGTTTGTTGTATATAATGTTAGCCATATTGAAACAAGGTTGGAAAATTCTCTATCTTTGAATAACTCTTATGGAATGGAGTGAATGAAGGAATTATATATATAAGAGATGATGTTATCTATTACGAGTCTCATCTACTATGTAAAATAAAGTTGTAAAAAAATAAATGTATGGGTGCAGATATCAATATTTCTTAAATATAAGAATGAAATATAAAAATTATTTCGAGCATATAATTAAGTAATGTTTCTCTCCAAAAAAAAAAAAGTAATGTAAATATTAAAATAATAAATTAATAATAAAGTAAAATTTAATTACAGTAATTTACACCTAAATTTAGTGAAGAAGACATTTTCGTACCGTACATTTATATATCTTTGAACGAGTGAGAGAGGGAGAGAGAGAACGAGTGTGGAGGAGCTTAGAACACAGAAGAAAGAGATAGATAAGAATGAGAGTGAAATGTCAAAGACCATACAATTCAGTTTTTGAGTTATATTTTTTTAATTTCATTTTTTTTTTTATTATCATGAGTTTCTCTCTCTTTGCAGTTGCACTCACGTGAATGAATAGATTTTTTTTGCCTTGTATAGCATGTGAATGATAATACTACTCTAAAGTCTAACCAAGTCTGACAAGCTTGAAAGATTTTAATAAATTTTTTTAACTCAAAATTTTGTTTGTCTACATCCACACAGGCCACATCTTCCTAGACTTTAAGCCTTAATTCTAAAATTCTTTTTTATTTTAATTTTTTTATTCCTACCTAACTATATTTATTTTATTTTAATTTTTTTACTCCTATCTAACTATATTTATATATATATATATATATATGAATGCATGGACTATTATTGTTATTAATTATTATTATATTGAATAAAATAGGTTTTTAATTTATTAGCTGAGACACAAACTTTTAATTTGGAAAACTATAAAATACGTTGCACCTTGCTCTTGCAAACAGTTTTCCCGTGGCCCATTAAATCTAGAAGATCACGGGCCTGATTTCATTCAGTCACGCGATGAACTTCTGGACTTGATTGAAGACAACACTTAGCCCACTATCAAATTATGATAGGGCCCACTAATGGAGGCTTGCGTGGCCACAAGTTAATAGTAGCATTGGGCTGACATTTAGAATTTAAAAAAAAAATAAATAAATAAATTCCCATCCCGTGTTGCCTAGGGCCATGTCATGTACAGCATATAAAAACAGATATGTATCAGTCTGATGTAACCTTCAAGCCGCCTCTTTAGTATTCTAGCCTTTTGGTGGCTGTAAATTTGGGAATGAGTTCATATGATCAATTACCCCCACGTCTCTCTCACAAATCATATCATATCATATACTGTATAATAAAAGTTGGGATTAGAAGCTGTAATTGCACCAAGTGACTTTATCAAATTGCAGAAATTTTTTAGATTTTTAGAAAATATATATAATTTTTATTCTCCTATAATTTCTAAGTTGATAAAAATTTTAATTTGATTACAATTCAAATTATTCATCTAATTCTTATTTTTTTAATTAGTATACGTAAAAAGAGCTTAGAAGCCTTGTAGTTAGATAGAAATAACAGTTCTTATCAACTTCTCCTTAGTGTTTTACAAATCATTGCAACCTTTTTTTTGTCACACCAAAACTTAATAGTCAATATCATGTTTAGATAAAAATAACAGTTTAATTGTACTTATCAATAATTTTTATTAATAAAATACGTTTGTGACTAAGAAATAAGAGAGAGAGAGAGTCATGTAAACTCTGTTATCATGTAGGGGGCAGGGACCCGTATATTAACCAAACTCTTTATCTATATATATATATATATATATAACCGAAGTTTTTGAAGCTCCCACAATTTTCCACTTCAACATTACTTAAATTAAAAAAAAAAAAAAAATTTCTAATTTTACTATAAAATCGGAAAAAAAATTCTCTGCCACTTAAAACAAAACCCAATATTACTTCTATAACTCTCTCTTCTCACGTCTCTTCCTTCCTAACCATTCGACAATTCCTCCTCTGTCTCTTCATTCTCATCTAAACACAGACCTTCCCCTTTAACCTCTCACTAATTTGTTTCTCTCATAAGTTTCTAATGGTGGATTCAACTCAACCAAACCCTTCGCACAATCTGGGTTTCATCCTTAATACTCTGTTTTTTTTTTTCTTTTTTTCTTTTTTTTTTCATACCACATTCTCTCCGCAAACATTACTGGTAAGTTTTTTATTTTGTTCTATAATTTTGGTTGTTAAATATGATTTAGGGTTTCGTTTTTGGTTGTTAAATATGATTTAGGGTTTCATTTTTGGTTGGTAAATTTGATTTACGGTTTCGTTTGGGAGTGTTTCTTTTGAATGGTTAGTTTAGATTGATGGGTTTGGAGCCCATAGTGGGTTCTATTAATTTCAATTATTGGCAGCGAGAAAATCCATCTGGGATTTTAGAGTTGTTATTCTGTTTCATTGTTAATAATTTTGTTATGTTTTGTGTAATGATATTTCCTGTCCTTATTAGACGAGCATCCTTGGCATGCCCTTGATGTTTTTGTTAGTCATTTGTTTGTGTTTGGATTTAATTTAAGTTTCTGGGTTTATATACAAATGCAAGTATATATATATATATATATATAAAACCGAAACTTTTGAAGCTCCCACAATTTTCCACGTCAGCATTACTTAAATTTTTTTTTTTAAAAAATTCTAATTTTACTATAAAACCGGAAAAAAAAAATTCTCTGCCACTTAAAACGAAACCCGATATTACTTCTATAACTCTCTCTTCTCACGTCTCTTCCCTTCCTAACCATTCAACAATTCCTCCTCTGTCTCTTCATTCTCATCTAAACACAGACCTTCCCCTTTAACCTCTCACTAATTTGTTTCTCTCATAAGTTTCTAATGGTGGATTCAACTCAACCAAACCCTTTGCACAATCTGGGTTTCATCCTTAATACTCTGTTTTTTTTTTTTTTTTTTTTTTTTCAAAACACATTCTCTTCCCAAACATTACTGGTAAGTTTTTTATTTTGTTCTATAATTTTGGTTGGTAAATTTGATTTAGGGTTTCATTTTTGGTAAATTTGCAAGGATATTAATTTAGTTATTGAATAATTAACTTTCTGTTGTAGATTATTGAATTATTTTAGCCTCATGTGGATTTGTGGTTAATTATATATACTTGGTGTCAGTATTCAGTTTTGATCTTAGCCTCCCAATCCTATAGGTTTTGCTTTAATGTGTTTCAGTTTCATGGCTTTTTTTTTTTTTTTTTTGCCTATTTGGGATTTATGGTTTCATGATTGGGCTATATTTTATACTACCTCATGTATTGTTTTCATAAACTGATAATTCATGGTCAACTAGAATTTTTATTGTGAAGTGAATGTGACAGTGGTTTTGGGTTTTGAAGGTTTTCTGTTTTACAATGATATGGACATTAGCAAAAGATTTTTAAGTTTATTTTGAGAGTGATGTTATGGTTAGCTCAAAAACCCTTTAATGTTTGTACTGCCCTAAATTTATATGTGGGTTATGCATTGTCTCCATTGTGAATGATTAATTTCATTAAATGTCATTCTTATATTTGGAGGTTTTTGAAATTAAAAAAATTAACAGTTTCGCGAGTTGACCCTTTTTTTTTTTCTTTTTTTTAACTTTTATGAATTGACAGTAGATATCAATGTGGTAGTTATAATACACTATTTGATGTGCAATATGCATTTTTTGGCAAAAATGTTGTTGTGTTGGGGGGTTGCCATTCTTCATTACTAGGAGTTTTAAAATCTATTATCAATTCATCATAGCTTTCATAATGTTGAATAATAATTGGTATTTGGTAGTTGATTTCATGCTTTGAATTTCTAATTTGTTAATGCCCTATTTTTTTTTTTTTTAGAAAATGTTTAGCTTTGTCTTTTCTTTTCTATTTTTTTTTGTAAATCTTGATGAGTTCTTGTAATTGAAACCCTCATTGGAGAATGTTATTCATGCTGTTTATTCCATTTTCTTTTTAAGGTAGAGAGATGCAAATAAGATGCTTAGTAAAGTGCAAAACAGGAATTCTAGGAAGACCTCCATGGACAATAAGCATCTGTGGAATAGGTGAGGCCCTATCACTGTTGGTGGGGCATCACTATAAATATATATAAAGGGCATTTTGTATATTTAGTTATTGTTTAAATACTTTGAACCAGATTCTCATGTTGTAGTTGCTTTATGGTTAGAATTATTAGATACATATGTTTGATCGTTAGATATTCCCCTTGTTTTTGGTAAACAATTTCCACACCATGCTGTTGTTGATTAGTCATAAATTTAATTAAGCTATTTGTATGTTAGTGAGAAGAACATATATTTTCATGTTCTATGGTTCCGTTAGATGCTTTGTACTTTGGAGATATGTTTGCATACGAAAGAAGGCATTACTCTACAATTCTACCAAATTACTCTCAGTTCTTGATCTGCACAACTTTTTGTCTTCCTCACTCATTTTTAAGGGTTTTAATTATTCAATATAATGTTGTGAAATAAATATCATTGTTCTTTAAATTTAAGGTAGTTATGAATTTCCAAGTTCTTCATCATGATAATATTTGACATCATTTTCACTGTCCTCACATATGTGCAGTTCTATTTTTTGGTTCAATTTCAAAGAAATGAAAACTAATTGTTTACCCGCACATGTTTTATGTTTAGTTTAATTATTATTTCATCTCAAGTTTACCATTGTTTTTATTACTTCTTTATCTGATTTTTATGGGTATGTAGAATTTGTACTTTATCAAAGAATCATGCTATTTTTTTTATATAATAAATTTGATAAGAATCTTCTTTAAGAGTAGCATCTAGATTTTTGAGAGGTTTTGTTTGATTCTTTGTTTGGTTGCAAACCCCGGCTTCTTTTCCAGTGTCCTTCTTGGCTTCGTTGTTTATCTACAACTTTTATTTGTTAGTTATGGTAAGGTTTGTATTTTAAATTTTGGTATAACCATGGAAGCTAAGATTTGTTCCTACTACTAACTTTTATTTTCTGCTTTCTACCATGCACAGTGAAGGACTGAACCTATAAAGTTTAGAAGTTGTCTACAAATTCCAGCAATAGCAAATTGAAAAGGTAAAGCTGTGTTATTTTTTCTTCCATATCTATTTTTGAAGCATATTTTGAGAGACTTCACTGTGATCCAAGCTAATATATTGATTATTGAATCTAATAGGCAAATAGTGGTTTAAACTTCGTGTTTTTGATGAATTTGGGGATACCCAAATTATATTTTTTAAAATTTGATGATTTGTCTACACAAATCTTATGGACTATTCTGTGCATTGTTATAGATCTTGACTCAATATTGTTCAAAATCCTAAATTCCTTGATGTGTGCTCTAGCAAATTTTCATTTGAAAGTCAGATTACTTTGAAATTTTCATAGGATTTATCAAGATGTTCAAATTTATTATCTATGTCCCTTCCCATTTCACATTTTTTTATTTTTCATTTTTTTTTGGGTGAATGATCTTAATCTATGTAGCAGATTGCATTGCATTGTTATTGACTACAAGTATTTTTTACATGGGCTACCACTGGACTCTGATTATCACAATTGGGTATTATCTGAGTTTTCTTATAAACACTCTATTTCTTTTTGTATCATTATGTGCATGTTTGTATTTTTTGTTTTAATAATAATTTTGGTTTGGTTAATAAGAAAGTGTAGGGATAAGTTTTGGATTTTTATTTAGTATGTTTGGGATTCAAGCATCTTTATATAGTTGTTTGGGATAGAGTTTAACAGGGATGGTGAAGGCTCAGCATGCTAGGATAATGCCTTTGAGAAGAGGTGATGGATTCCTAAAAAAGATAAGAAGCTGACAATTTACAACTTTACATTAAGTGACATGGCATTTGGAATTGGAGTCAGAATCCAAAACCTTATGGTAGGAAACATGTAAATGTTCAATTTCAATGAATAAAAACTCAATTCATAAATTTTTCATTGTTGTTTGCAGTTGTTCCTCTGAATGATTATTTGATTTGAAGTTTTCTTTCATTCTTTTCCTCTAGGTTTGGTGAGGTCTGGGAAGAGTCGTCCACTTTTCCGAAAAAGGTCTGGGAAGAGTTGTAGACTTTGTTGGATGAATTATGTGGAAACTTTTGGAAATAAGAGGAAACTATACTCAAGCTTTATAAAGCTTTATTCATATGAAAACTATTTTATCAAATTTAGTTTGTTAAATTCTGATTAAGATGAATGGATAATTCAAAACAATTACACTTATTTTTTATTTGTTCCTTTTAAATGTTGTTACACACAATATATTTATATATTGATTGCTGCATCATTATTATGTGATAAAAGTCTTTCCATGTATCATTTGGCTGCCACATCTGTAAAACCCTAAAACTTAATACCACATGTAGAAAATGTATAAACTTCAACATCAATGATGTGCCATCGGTGATTAAAGCTTGCAAGGTGTTCCATAATTATTATGAAGTGAGAAAAAACTTGGTAAAATTGTTGATGCCTGTTTAGGTTTTGTGCAAACGTGATTTTTACTTGATGCCACTTAGGGAAAACTCACTTCAAATTGCTGATGTATAGGATTAAAATAAAGGAGGAGCATACTTGGGTCAAAACTATCCGATGGAATGCCCTCATGATAGCTCTTGCAGTTGCTATTGGCTTGCAAGAATGAATGGGAGGACTGCCTTTGTTATTGCAGTGGTTCATTTTGAATTGGCTTGAGTTTTCATTTTTTATTTTATTTTTCAAATATTATTAAAACTATTATGGTTCATGTAAAATTAAAATGTTTTAATGTATAAACTGTACTTTTATAAGATTTTCCCGTGCATTGCACGGGTTAGTGACTAGTTTTTTCTAAGTGGAAATATCGAATTAAAAGTCCAACATTGGTTCAAGATCACTAAGGTGCTATTTGATAAAGATTGAAATATAACTCCATGATTTTCTCCTATCATGATTCTCTACTTCTTGAATTAAGACATAAATTCTGGCTCATCCATGATTTTCCAGATTTAGACATAACTCCTTGATTATCAATATACGGAATGGATATTAGAATGAACAAAAATGTTAAATCGTGTAAATAATAATTGATATTAACCTTTTGTTTTCTTCACCTTTTTATTCTATCTTATAGCTTCTTCTATCTCCTTTTTTTTTTTTTTTTACCATAGATCCCCGGATGATCTTAATTTTCCAAGTGTATAAATTCTAGATGATGTTAGTCTTCTTCTTTTTTTCACACAATCTTAATCTTCCAAGGAGAAAGAAAGAGGATAGATTAAGTTTGGAGTCCAAAAAAGAGAAACTACTTGATTCCCCATGAAAAGGAATTATACTTCTTCTCCACTAATTGGATAACAAATATCCAATATTCCAATCCTATACTCTACTTTAATTTGGAAGATTATAAATTGTAGTTCAGATTTTCTAAACACATATTGAGCAATTCAACTATAAAGCATTTTATATAATAATAATAATAATAATAATAATAATAATAATAATAAATAAATAAATAAATAAATAAATAAAACTTAGAAACCGAAAGATCCCAGCCTTAAAGACATTTTTATAGTTCAATTGTTTCTCCATACCTTGAGAATTCTATATATGTTGTCTGTTGAAAGTCCTACTCCATATTATTATTAGTATTTCATCAGTTATCTTCATCCTTCTCTTTTTTCTTCCTTTCTAAACCTCATGTGTAGACTACATGATTTTTTTAATATTATTTTTAAGTAATTTTTTTGTTTTATCTGCTAATTTATTTACTTTCTTTTCTTTTGAGAAACTGCTAATTTATTTACTTAGAATTCAATCTACTAATTTTTTTTTTTTTTTTGTTTTTTTTTGTTTTTACATTATGGTTACAGAAGATTGTGGAGAAAAATCATTGAATGAGATTGAGGAAGAAGATAGGCTTCCCTTACAAGCATAACATCAGCAATTTTGTAGCAAACTCACACTCGAAAAACGCCTCAAACTTATCCGGTAAACAAAAACCATTAAATGGATTTGTTTTCAAATATTAATCTCTCTTTGTCTCTATAGTCTATATTTAATCTCGAAATAAGTATTGAACACACCCAAGAAAATATTATTTGCACACCACAAGGTTATCAAAGTTTATACTTTATAATGCTTAAACTATCACAATTTTTTTCTCTTTCACAAGGTACGACTTTAATTTCTTTAACCTTATTAAGATAATATGATATACTTTTTTCATGTATAGCCTAATTCTAGATTTAAATAATATGATATACTTTTTCATGTATAGATAGCCCAATTCTAGATTTAATCACATCATTGTGATTTTTGAATATATATATATATATATATATATATATATATATATATATATATACACATGTAAGGACTCAATTTGTAACGATCCCAGATTGGTATTGGGTTCGTACGTTAAAGGCCCAAACAATAAATTTGTAGAGAGTGGGCTAAAAGGCTAGGCCTTGGTCACCGGACAACGGTTAGTCATGATGTTCATGGTGGACGCACAGTGGTGAACTAAGTTTGCCCATAGACCTTGTCCATTGAGCTTAATGTTTTTATTATTCCTTTCACCTTTTTGTTTTTTTTCTTCTTTGGCGCATGAATCCTTACATTATATAGCCCTTCTCAGTTGATCCTGACCTTCCATCTGTCGATCAGGCAAGTAACTACTCGAGTGCCTGTCCCATCAGCCGCTTCCCCCCACTTTCTGTTAGTTGCAATAACCGAAGCCACACTGTTCAGGGGTCTTTTCTCATCAATGTGGCTAGGACGTTTGTTGGCGCATTCAATGCGGAAGTGACGTCTTTTCCTTGAATCATTCCCACATTGCACCCCCGTGCGAGTCCTATTCCACTCGCCTTTTCTTTTGGGAGCGCTTTGGAGGCTGCCTTTGATGACATATTGTTATTCCCTTTCAGTTCTCGGGATGCCGAGGATAGGGTCATCCTCGGCTGCATTTCTAGGCCATTTGGACTTTCGCTACTTGTCATCGGTAACTACTCTTCTCGGCGCGGGCCTTGGGCCCTAATGGAAAGTGAGCCGGGACCACAAATTCTCTGGCCCCACAATAGCCCCTCAAAATCCTGCTGTTCGGATCCTCGGACGGAGAGGAGGGTTTTGATGACATCAAGCCTCTATCATAGCTTGTCAATCCTTGTCATCTATCAGTTCCAGAGACTCTTTGTCTGCCCGAGACACGTTCTTGGAGCGTTGGAAGGTGAAACATGTCTTCATTAAATGCGAGTGGCTCTGTGCTTCCCACGTTCAACGGCGCGATGGTGATCTAACGGTAGAGATTTCCTTACCTTTATGGGTGGGAAAATTCGTGCAGTCACTTTCGATGGGAGGTATAAATAATTTTTAGAACTGATTTGTCTCTTCACTTTTGCACTTAAGAGTTCTAGTGCACATATCCTGAGTTCAGTCAAACTTTCATCCAAATTCAAGTCTATCTCCAGCACAAAAAGCCTGTCCGAGGAACCTTTCCTCTTTTCCGTAAGTTCTCTGCCCTTACTAACTCGTGTTTTTTCTTTTCTGGGTTTATTTTTCTCTTGTTCCTCTCCTTCTCCCGTCACCCCCTGAGTCTGTTTAGTAGTTCCTAGAGATGGTTAAATTGAAAAAGTTGGTTGAGACCAAAGAGACGATGGAAAAGTTCATCACCGACTATAGAATTCCCCCCAACGTAAGTTTGAGATATTGCAAAGAGGGGGAGTGGCATCTTAAGAGAAGGACGGGCGAGGTGGTAATTCCCCTTCTCGCCTTTGTAGAGGGGGGTATGAGAATCCCCATGGGGTCGGTAGTGAGGAGTTACCTTAGGCATTTCCGATTAGCTTCCACCTAGTGCGCTGCCAATATGTTTAGGATTCTGGGTTGTGTGGATGCCTTAAACGAAAAAATAGGGCTAAGACTAACCCATCATGACGTAAATTGGTGCTACAATCTCCAAAATTTAAGGGGCAAATCCTACTACATGAAGACGAGAGACGATAGGGTTCGGCTAATCCAATGCCTCCCCGAGTCCAGCAAAGGATTGAACAAGGACTTTCTTATTGTATCTGGGGAATGGCACGATGGCCTTCCTTGCCCAATTGTGGAGGGAGAACCAGGTGGGGTGTAGAGAGTAGGATGGTGCCAATCCTTTGCGCTGTCTTAATTTGGTATGGTTCGGTTACTAACCATGTACATGCCTTTTTTTGCAGATCCACACGCCTTTCACCGACACTTTCATCTAGTCAACCGGGTGGATTTGGAGATTGTTCTTCAAGTGGCGGTTTTTGTAAATGACGAAGATGGTCAAGTCAAAGTCGCTCACAAAATCTTGGGGTACGATCCCATCCAGAAGTCATTTGCCGACCCAAAGCACGTGATTAGAGCTAACGATCCTCGGCTTCCGAAAATTACTGTAGTCGAGTACGGGTTTTTGATCTCTGAAGGATCTCCTGTCTCGGAGGGCATCCCGTTGGCGGGCTCTTCCTCGTTTCACTAAGCAACGGAGGACAAAGATGATTTGGGTCTGTCCGAAGAGGGATTTGGAGTATTTGACCAAACTGACCCATCCGAGGATCCTCCCGGTGATTTGGGTAACCCTGACTTGTCCGAAACAGAATTGTTGTCAGTGGGAACATCCTCTCAAGCCGAGATGGGTCTTAAGAGAAAGCCTCCGACCAGCTTATTCGACCTCATTAAGGGTCAGTCGGGGAAGGGTGCACAGGGGAAACCGCAATCCAGTGTTCCAACTCCCCCACCCCAGCCCCAGCCTGTCCAGACTAGGTCTTCCTCTTCCAAGTCGTAGCCACAATCTCCCCGCCCCAAACTTCCTACTCCTCCTTAATCAGCTCTGCCTCCTCAGCCTGTGCCCACTGACCCAAAGAGAAAGAGGAGTCCCAAGGATAAGGAACCAATGGATGGGGGGAAATCCCAATCCTCTCAGGAGGGGAACGAAGCCCCGCGAGCTCAAAAGCAGTTAAAGATCGGGCATCAAGGCCAGGGGAAAGGAGTTGATGCCTAATCTGTGCCGAGTGCTTGGCTTCCCGCCCCAATGCTCCATGGGGAGCCATTGCTGGAAGATGCATCCATGAGGAACCTTAGAGACGGTGAAGGCGCTTATATGGCCGACACGTTAGAGAGGGCCCTGCTGCTTCCTACTGATATGGAAGAGTTGAAGAATATGAGGATGCAGGAGGTTGCCCTCAACGTGAAGAGGTACCTAGGTATGGTAAGGCTCCTAAAACCTATAACTCCGTTGATTCTTACTCCTAGATTCTCGTTCATAATGTGTTTGTCTCAATTGGCAGGCTGTCCAGGCCACCTATAGGATGAAAGAAGAAGTTAAGGGGCAGAGTAAGACCGCAGAGCTTGAGCGCAACAAACGTATAGAGGCTACGCGAACCCTCAAAAAGTCCGAGGCTGACCTCGCGAAGGCCAGGGAGGACTTAAAGGACGTAACCAGAGCTAGGGATAGTGCCGAGGCGGGTTTAACTAGTGCCCAAAAACAAGCCAAGGAATAGACAAGGCGCCTACTTGCTGCCAAGGAGCAATTGGAGATTGCCAAGGAGCAGATCAGTGATTTAAAGAAGAAACTGATCGAGGCAGACAATGCTAAGGGCGTGGCGGAATTTGCCAGTGATGAAGCCGTGAGGGCCAAGACGGAGGCTGAGTTTGCTAGGACTGAGGCCGAAACTGCTAAGGACAAGGTCGAGGAGGAGGGTTACAAGGCGGGGGTGGCTGAAACCCAGGCCCTCCTTAAAACTCAAATCCCTGGTGTATGCAGGCTATACTGCTCCCAGGTTTGGGACGAGGCTCTCAAACGAGTTGAGGTGGAGGCTTCGTCCGACTTATGGAAGGCGGAGAGCGTATTTTATCATCTAGCCATCCGTGAGACCGCCTCCGCCAGTTCTGAGGCTATGAGCATTCCACAGGAGGCTGAGGCTACTCGATCAGAAGCTATTCAGCTCATTGTCATTCCCGGCGAGTCGATTGAGGGAAGAGAGCCTCATGAGGTGACAGAAGCGCCTGGAGGTCTGAATCCTGAGATGCCTCAAGAGGCTGCCAAGTCTACAGTTAGTGCTCAGATTTCTGGTACCGAGGAGTCGACCCTCTTTGTTCAGCCCCTTCAGGCCATTCCCCTTGCTGATGTCTCCAAGGGTACCGAGGCTAATCCTGCTCAGCCTTCCTAGGAAGGGGATGTCTCCCAGGGTCCCGAGGCTAATCCTGCTCGGCTTTCCCAAGATGTGGCCAAAACGAAATTGAAGAAGTAGAAGCCCTAGCCAACTTTTGTATTTGTTTCTAATTTAACTGTGAATTAGTTTCCTTTTTGTTTTGAGGACTTTAGAGTTTGCTTGTAATTAAACTCTTTGACCCTATGTATGAAATTCTTTTCTTCCTTTTTCCTTTAAATTACATGTTCGTTGCCCTTGCCGATACTTACTATTGTTGCGTATCTCATGGTTTTTGAACTAGTTATCTTAACATATATGAATGGTTGTGCATATGATATATTTGAGATCACATCCCGAAATTCTAACTTACTCACGCCCATGGGGCATTGAGCTTGTATCTGAACATACTTCTAGGGAACTAAAGGCATCATCCGAGGTGCCGTATGCGTTGTTAGGCCGGCTCTGGTACTTTAGATTTTCTTGGAGTATTTAGTTTCCCCATAGGTTTGAGTCCGAGGACCATGCAAGACCTTGATTCTGTCCAAAACTCATATTTTCTTTAAGTAGTTGGTTTCCCCATAGGTTTGAGTCCGAGGACCATGCAAGATCTTGGTTTTGTCCAAAACTCAGATTTTCTTTAAGTAGTTGGTTTCCCTATAGGTTTGAGTCCGAGAGCCATGCAAGACCTTGGTTCTGTCCAAAACTTAGATTTTCTTTAAGTAGTTGGTTTCCCCATAGGTTTGAGTCCGAGGACCATGCAAGACCTTGGTTCTATCCAAAACTCAGATTTTCTTTAAGTAGTTGGTTTCCCTATAGGTTTAAGTCCGAGGACCATACAATACCTTGGTTCTGTCCAAAACTCAGATTTTCTTTAAGTAGTTGGTTTCCCCATAGGTTTGAGTCCGATGACCATGCAAGACCTTGGTTCTGTCCAAAACTCAGATTTTCTTTCAATAGTTGGTTTCCCCATAGGTTTGAGTTCGATGACCAAACAATACCTTGGTTCTGTCCAAAACTCAGATTTTCTTTAAGTAGTTGGTTTCCCCATAGGTTTGAGTCTGAGGACCATGCAAGACCTTGGTTTTGTCCAAAACTTAGATTTTCTTTAAGTAGTTGGTTTCCCCATTGGTTTGAGTCTGAGGACCATGCAAGACCTTGGTTCTGTCCAAAACTCAGATTTTCTTTAAGTAATTGGTTTCCCTATAGGTTTGAGTCCGAGGACCATACAATACCTTGGTTCTGTCCAAAACTCAGATTTTTTTTAAGTAGTTGGTTTCCCCATAGGTTTGAGTCCGATAACCATGCAAGACCTTGGTTCTGTCCAAAACTCAGATTTTCTTTAAGTAGTTGGTTTCCCCATAGGTTTGAGTCTGAGGACCAAACAATACCTTGGTTCTGTCCAAAACTCAGATTTTCTTTAAATAGTTGGTTTCCCCATAGGTTTGAGTCTGAAGACCATGTAAGACCTTGGTTCTGTCCAAAACTCAGATTTTCTTTAAGTAGTTGGTTTCCCCATAATTTTGAGTCCGAGGACCATGCAATACCTTGGTTTTGTTCAAAACTCAGATTTTCTTTAAGTAGTTGGTTTCCCCATAGGTTTAAATTCGAGGACCATGCAAGACCTTGGTTCTGTCCAAAACTTAGATTTTCTTTAAGTTTCGAGGATTAGCCCCTCGGCCAAGGTGTGGGGCGTTGACTTGATGTTGGAAGCCCCCAGAACTGCCCATGCCACTAGCGCTTCGAAGCGTAGCCCCTAGTGGAAGTTTATATTAGGGCAACAGCAGCGGGCTGCTGGAAATGATGGAGGGACTTTTGCAGTCCCTTCTTTGATGTTGACAGAAGCTTGATCCTATCACGACTAACCGCCGCCTGTGCCAACGCACAAGCTTTCCCACAGACGATGCCAATTGTAAAGACTCAATTTGTAATGATCCCAGATTGGTATTGGGTTCGTACGTTAAAGGCCCAAACAATAAATTTGTAGAGAGTGGGCTAAAAGGCTAGGCCTTGGTCACCGGACAGCGGTTAGTCATGGTGTTCGTGGTGGACGCACAGTGGTGGACTAAGTTTGCCCATGGACCTTGTCCATTAAGCTTAATGTTCTTATTATTCCTTTCACCTTTTTGTTTTTTTCTTCTTTGGCGCATGAATCCTTATATTATATAGCCCTTCTCAGTTGATCCTGACGTTCCATCTGTCGATCAGGCAGGTAACTACTCGAGTGCTTGTCCCATCAGCTGCTTCCCCTCACTTTCTGTTAGTTGCAATAACCGAAACCACACTGTTCAGGGGTCTTTTCCCATCAATGTGGCTAGGACGTTTGTTGGCGCATTCAATGCGGAGGTGACGTCTTTTCCTTGAACCATTCCCGCACTGCACCCCCGTGCGAGTACTATTCTACTCGCCTTTTCTTTTGGGAGCGCTTTGGAGGCTACCTTTGATGACGTATCGTTATTCCCTTTCAGTCATCGGGATGCTGAGGACAGGGTCATCCTCGGCTGCATTTCTAGGCCATTTGGACTTTCGTTACTTGTCCTCGGCAACTACTCTCCTCGGCGCGGGCCTTGGGCCCTAATGGAAAGTGGGCCGGGACCACAAATTCTCTGGCCCCACAATACATATATTCATTTACTCAATATTTCTCAAATTAATTATATGATACATAAGTTGAAGAGTAAAATTGTGCAATGCACGGGACTATATAATAAAAGTTGAGTTTAGAAGCTATGATTGCACCAAGTGGCTTCACTAAATTGCTTTTTTTAAAATTTTTAAATTTTAAAAATATATATAATTTTTCTTCTCCTATAATTTCTAAGTTGATAAAAATCTTAATTTAATTACAATCTAAATTCTTCATCTAATCCACCTATTCCTTATTTTTTAAGTGTGGTGTATTATAATCCAAAATTTTCATCTAATCCATTTAATCCTTATTTTATTATAATCCGAATTCTGCATCTAATCCATTTAATCCTTATTTTATTATAATCCAAATTCTACATCTAATCCATGTTTTAACAAAACATGCAACCTACATTCAACAGAACATAAAATTTTACACATGGTAGAAATTAATAATAAATTTGTTATCTACTTTTTTTCAAAAATATTTTGTTTTAATTTATTTATTTTTTGGATAAATATCAAATTTTTGGATAAAAAAAAACTAATAACACTAACAACTTGATATTTACCATATATTAGGAAAAAAAAAATTGTAATTAACATTAACAACTTGATTTTTATGGTATATTTGATTTTAGATAAATTTATTTTTTTATTTTTTTTAATTTTTTAATTTTTATTTTTTGCTTATAACAACTTATTCACAACTTAAAATTATTTTTTTAAATAGAAACAACTTCTTAACCATTTTTATTTTATTTTATTTTTTTTGGGTTGAAGTTTACCATGGTTGAAATTTTGTTTGTTGGATAAATATAGGAATTATTATGGATAATAGTTTTATTATACCATGACTCTCACCTTTAGATTTTTAGGTCACTATAAATAATAAGGTCAGATTCATAATTTATTTCAATAATATTTTGAACGTCCAAGTATCTATCATTTTTTAGGGTTATTTGTTATTTGGTTTTCTCTCAAATTCAATCCCTCTTGGTTTCAAAAAATAACTTCCCAATTTTTATTTATTTATTATTCATGTTGTTTTTTATTATTTTTTTAGTGAATTTTATTATTATTCATGTTGTTTTTTATTATTTTCTTTTCAGGGTGTTTCATTGAGGTTCTGAAGCACTCGATTAAAATTTTTTCTCAAAAAAGTTTCCTGAAGTTTATATTTACACATTTTGTTTTGATAGGGTGAAATTTGGTGCCTCCCCCCTCACTTTCAAAGATAAAAATTCAATTCTTACATAAGTTTATCTATTTTTATTTTTTTAATATTTAGTAATTTGGGTTATTCATAATACTTAACTACTGCATTGAGGTTACCGCTTAAATATACTTTCAATTATTATTTTTAATTACTGAATTCAAGGTTTTTCATTTAAATATGCACTTGAGTTGTAATTATGCAAGCTCCCTTTATATTTTTAAGGCATCTCCTTTTATATTAGTTGCATAATTATTTACCATATTCCTTTCAATTAATTTTGGACTTTTATATGATTTTTTTTTTAATTATTAAAACTTAATTTTACACAATATGCATTCATTATATAAATTAAAGTTACTTCATTATATATATATATATATATATATATATATATATAATAGAGTAAAAGATTATTTTATTTTTATTATCTATTTAATTTTAATTAATATAATTTTTTTCATTAATTTACACATGATTCTTGATTAAACCGTACATCGTACGGGCATAATACTAGTATTTTTGTGTTTTTAGCTTTTGAACTTTAACTCTTTTTACTTCTTTTTAACATATTTAATTTAATAATTAATCTTAAAATATAAGGCAAATTATAACTTACCCACTTGTAATTTGGCTGAAATTTAAGTTACTTACCTGTAATTTGAAATTTGACATTATTCATCTGAGATTAGTTCAGTTAGATTTTCTTAACCCATGTCTGTTAAAAACATGATTAAATATTTGATTTTGCTTCACTTTTATGTTTCTCTTCTCAAAAAACACAAAAAATATAAAAATACAAGATCAAATCAGATAAAAAAAAAATCAAACAGAACACTTGCATTATGAGATTTCAAACCACAGATAAGCAACTTAAATTTTGATCAAACCCTAGGTGAGTAAAGTGTCAAATTTTATACCATAGATAGAAAACGTAATTTCAGCTAAACCATGGGTGAATAAGTTGTAATTTGCCCTAAAAATTATATTTCTAACTTTCAATCTTATCCATAGATTACAATTGTACCTGATCTGAATTCATAAATTTTACTTTTTGTTTGCTTCTTGTATGTACCTTCAATGCTATTTTATGCAGCTACTATTTCTTCTTCTTTTTATTTTTTTTATTTGATGAATTTGCAACTTCAACACTTTTTTTTTTTTCCTTCCTCACGATTTTCTTTCACTATTTATGTTTTCTTCTCTTTCACTATCTTATTTTTTTGCAACTCCATATATTTTTAGGGACATTATTGAAAATATAATTGGACCCCAATTCTTGATGATACTGTGAAAATAGTAAATATGCATTACCAATAAAAATTAAAAATTGACATTTTGATTTTCAAATATGTATCTTATTTTTTATACGGCTATCATTTTTACCACTCTTATCATTTTGTACGTCTATATTATAGCAGGAAGGTTTCGTTGCATCTGGAACCAACCTTTCGACCTCAACATCTATTAAATTTCCTTTCGAATCCACGTATTGAATATTTTGAAAATAACTTGCTTTTCCATAGCCTTCATTTGGAAAATGGCCACTTCCCATTTGAGTTATTGTGTGAAGGCCCCCAGGTTTGGAGTTGTAAATCTCTCCACCCTAATCAAGTTCGGTAGCGCTTGTCACGCCCCAAACCCCAAAGGGTCCAAAACATGAGAGAGATGTCTCAAGTACCTGTAAATTTTTCCTTTTTGACAATTCAATCCACATAATTATTATCAAGCGCCAACAACAAGAATTATCATAATCATCTCATAGAATATACTTTCAGAGTAAGTCAGAGCTCTAAGCATTAATTACAAGGACCATAGGCCACAAAAGAATAGAGGTCTGAAAACAACAATTACATAACAACAGCTTGTCCCAACAGTGGAAATACAGTCATAACCACTATAATATACAAAAGAATGAGTCAAGCCTAGTCTAAGATGTACACCATCTAATATATCCATTACACAAAAATTCAGCCTTCATCAGTAGTTAGTCTAACTACTATTAGCCACCAAAAAGCTGTCTCAAAAGATTGTTGCCTACTCTGAAAAGTTATAAAAATAATGGAATGAGACAAAGCCCAGTAAGTAGCATAATTAAAGGGGGTGGGGGAAATGCAAGTTTCATGATGGTAACAATTTACAAATCATGCTTTTAATTCGGGAGTTTCCAAATAGTTTCTACAAAACCATTTCCCAAAAATAATATGACAAGAATGAATAAATTGACACAGCACAAAGCTTCTCAAAATGTTCTCATGAGATTACATACTATATATTCCTCAAAATATCTCAACATGAAACTACTTACTATACTGTGAGCAATATTAACACCGTTCCAAACCAGAAAATCTAACCCAAGGCCACATGATAATCGCCGACACAAAGCCGGAACTAAACTGCCGACACAAAGCCGGAACTCATCGCCGACACAAAGCCGGAACTAATAACCATCACAAAGACGGGTGCTAAGATACTAATGTCAACACAGCTAGGTAATCACCGAGTAATCACATGTCACAGCACATGGGTAGAACATAAAGAGCTCACATAACTTTAATTCAAAATACATAATTTCACTTCTAAGTAGTTTCATAAAACATTTGAATGCCCAAGGTTCTCAATGCCTTCAACTTATTTCTTGCCAAAGAGATTTTGTATTAACTTCCCAAATAACATAGGCCAAGATAAAGCATCTTTATATTTTTGCAAATAATGCAATAAATCCATAATACGCATTTTCTAGAATTTAATCAAAGATGCTAGTCTTTTCTTTGCTAACAAATCATGCAAATCCCCCATATGCAATAAGAATATGCATTTTCATATATAATCATATATACAGTAGGGTCATAACACAACACCTTTTAGAAAAACATAGTTCCACCATTAATTTTCCAAAATGTGTTTGACCCAAAAACAATATTTATAAGATATGGTTATTTTTCAAAAATACCCATTAAAAAGCTACTTACCTAGCAACCGCAAAATCCTAATTCTCCAAGCTCCAAGGGGAGATTAGCTAGAACCTAAACAATGTCAAGCAAATCTATCACAATGAGCACAAAGCTTGAAATTGTATCTAAGTACATATTAGGAATTGCCAAATAAGCACTAAATTAGGCAAGCCTAGATTTAGCCTCACAAATAATATTTTCCATCTCCAAAGTTTCTCAACCAATTACTTTACAAGACATAGACTCCCATTATACTTATGAATCATACAAGGTATTATTTCTAACATCAAAACCTCAATAATTTATAAATAGTTTCCACATGGTTTTCACAACATCATCAAGAGACCCATGACACCAAAGTCACAATATCCTTTCAAACAAACAATTTAGATCTTAAACTAGCTCCAAATAAACCATAAAATTATATTCACAATTTATTTCACAAATTATACCTCAAAACCCCTAAATTTTCACCATAACAAGCCTTAGATACCCAACATTGTAAAAATCATGAACACACTCATCAAATACATCCACCAAGACCAAAACCCACATATATAACACATGAATATCATTTCCAAAGCTCTTAAATCACATGAAAATCAATATTAAAGTTTGGGTAAAATAACCTCAAACAAGAACATAATACTCATCAAAAGAGATTAAAAATTCTACCTCAATTAACTTGTGTGAAGATGTGATGTTCTTGAGGATTTTCTAGTGATTTTGCTGGAAAAAATGGTAGGGGTGATGATGAGGAATGTACCGGTGGGAGGGTGAGGGAGAGGAGTGTGTGTATGTGTGTTGTGTTGACTGAAAAAGAAAAGAAAAGGAGAACAAGAGTGGGAGTGACCGGCCAAAGAGAGAAAAGAGGGAGTGGATTGTGTGATGGGTAGTGGGGTTAGGTGGGGGCATGTTTGGTCCACAAAAATTCTGACTTACCCTTTTTTTTTTTTTTTTTTTTTTTTTTTTTTTTTTTTTTTTTTTTTTTTTTTTTTTTTTTTTTTTTTTTTTTTTTTTTTTTTTTTTTTTTTTTTTAAACTCACGGGATGTTACAGCGCTACTCGCTAAAAATGTGAAGATAGATTGAGGCCAGTAGCCTACCAACTGATCATTCACTTTGAGCCATTCTGACTTACCCTTTTTTTTTTTTTTTTTTTTTTTTTTTTTTTTTTTTTAACTCACGGGATGTTACAGCGCTACTCGCTAAAAATGTGAAGATAGATTGAGGCCAGTAGCCTACCAACTGATCATTCACTTTGAGCCACCAATTTTCATTGTTCTAAAGCATTTAAGGTTAAGAATTTCGTGAGCAATATGTAAGAAAGGCATGTGTATATCAAGCATAATTTACAGAAAAGAATTTTTTGTCCACTACCTTGTATATAGTTACCCCTATGTCAACTTGCTTCGAGCTGTAGCTGGAAACATCTACTATAGGAGATCCAAGGACAATGTTCTTGTTTGTTTGCACAAAACCAGGACATTCAATATTTTGGCAACCAGTTTTTTGGTAGCCATCGCTCTTAATAAGGATAGAATAAGTTAGTTCTCAGAAGAAGCTTACATGGAATTTTTACAAGAAATTATACACGGGGTAACTATATATCTTGATTTGGCAAGCATGCAATTTATGACAGTAGATTGACGAAATTCCTGATGTAAGATTAAATTTTATCCTGAAAGGAAATAAGTAAACATACAGTCCAATATATGAACAACTTTGCTTTTTGGTCAAAATCAACCTGGAATCATGAAATGTTCATTAGGTCATTATCCAAATACATGGTATTTATATCTCAAATCAAACTTTAAATGATTTTCTTATGTAGATTTGAATGCCAATAGAATCTAATCACCTCAAAGTTTAGATTTACACTCAAAAAATAAAATCTGATGTTTAATCTTTGTAAAGATATATAGTAAATTAAACTTACTCTCCACCCAGCTTCCATAGTGTTTATTTGATCTTCTGGACCAGCTACAACTCATATTTGACCAATACTCATTTCTCCGTCATTAGATACAGTAGGTTTCCATATGTTAATTGATGCATGTGCTCCATAAAAGTTGCCACCATTAATATAAACTGTGGCATACTATTCCAAATTTCCAATATCGTTCGTATCAATATATATGTCAAGAAGAATAATTAATTTACAAAATGAAATTATTTTTTATTCAAGAATAAAAATAATTTTGCCTTTCAATGCGACATGAATATATGTAAAATATCAGTCTTTTATAAACGATACCTCATGATCACTTTGAATATCAATATCAAAACTATGATTAAGCTGTGTTCGACGTTGTCTCAAATGATGAATAGCATGAGGGTGTTGATATTCTTGTGATCGTCTAATGGGGATTGTTGCCTCAGGGCATTGTCCACTTTTATACCAACCTTGAAACAACACAGCTTGTGAGGAACTCGCTTTTAGATCACTTGGAATAGAACTAGGTTTCATCTGTTTAGCCAAAAATAAATCAATTATTAGTTTGAATCCACAGTTTTTGGCATTGAAAATACAAAGCAAAAGTTAAATCAAAGAGCATTGAATTGTTGAGTTTAGTACTCTTTAGTGTTTCTATTTATTTCTTTATTTTTACAATTTCCCTCTCAAATTCATATATACTCACTCAAAAAAATTGAATGCTAACCTTTTTTCTTTAACCTTAAATATAGACTGGCTTTGTACTAGGATAATGGAAAAGGCAAGATAAATTGTTTGTAATGTACAAATAAATGTACTGTACAATTCTTTCTAAAAATTTTCTAAAACAAATATCTTAGCTTTTTAAAGATATATTTATTGGGTTTATACTATTTTATGTATTGGTTCAAGAGGCCCGATTGTATTTCTCAACCTATATACATCGAACCCTAAACTTTAAAACCCTAGTAGAGTTGTAACACATACACATTAAATCAAAAAAATATAACTATCAAGGGCTTTATCCCATGAACCGTAAGGTCAAAAATCATATAATTCCCCTGCGTTCTTTCTCTATCATATGCTTCTGCTCTCCCTAGAATCTTTTTGCAATATTTTCTCTTTCTTCTTTTGTTTTAACAAAACTAAAGATTTTTATATATTTTTGTTATTCGGTGGAAGGGAAAATTCACTGGATTAGTTTAGTTTCTAGAACTTTCCCAAAAACAAATGAGTTTTGGTATAGTTATAGGTCCTGACATAAATAAAGGGCATATGGTTTAAAAGGTTACAGTTTTTTTCACTTTTTTCAATCTAAGGTTTAAAAGGTTGTTGGTTACACATAGTTTAGATAAAGGCATCATTATTGATCATTTGGCTTACAGTACCTAACTTTCTTAAGTTGGACCTCAATAGCTTTGTTTTAATTTTTTCCCCCATTCATGGATATAATACCATTAGGCTAGAACCAGATCCTCTAGATTTCTTAGAGTACTCTACCAAATAAATTTCCTTAAATCTTAATAATTCTTTAATAATTTAATGGTCTAGATTTTGTTATTTCAGTATTCCACTAACAATAATTTTAATTGTTTTGTTTACAACATTATTTTATTATTTGAAGAGTATTGTTAGTGGACTACTGACATGGAAGAATCTAGATCTTTAAATCATAAAAGAGTGATTAGAATTTAAGAAAATATATTGGTAGAATACCCTAGAAAATCTAGAAAATCTTGATCTCATTAGGCTACCCTTGAAATGGCCCACCAAAGAAGGAGAAAAATTATAAAATTATGAGGTATTGGAAACAAAATAAATGAAATAGAAAAATCAATTATTGAAACCATAATATACAGTTGGCAACAACTAAATAAACTTACCTGAATGGTGTGATTTTTAGAAGTGGATTATCAAAAGAAGGTTGTTGATAAAAATCGACACAGTCAATTATGTCACCATCCTCCCCCTAAAAAGTTTGCACTAGACCTTAGATAAGTCCAGAATTAAAATATACATATATAAGTATGAATTTTATTTTTAATCAAGATAAAAATTAAGGAAGGAAAGCAAGAAGTATAACCTCAATGGTTTTGATTGTTCCTTTTTGCTTAACCAATTTCGTAGTCCCAATCCTTCTTTCATCAACAAATCTATCACTCAACACGTAAGACAAAGTTAGCAAGTAAAACATGAAACATTCTAGTTTATTGTTAATAAGGTTAGCCATAGAAAACGAAGGTTGGAAAATTCGCTGTCTTTGTATAACTTTTCTAGATAGAATTTGCTACTTTCTACAGACAGTAAGATTCAAAAGTATTATGAAAATTAGAGATTGAAAGAATTACATACATATATATATATATATATATATATATATATAACTGTGAGTGTAATTAGCATACCTTTTCTACTTTGATGAACAAATCTAACTTATGATTTCCTTAGTTTGGAGGTTGCCAAAAAAAAAAAAAAAGAAAAAAAGAAGAAGAAGATAATGCAAAACATAATTTTTACACCTCATCCATACCAAATTCGGACTCTTTAGATTTAGTTATTAATAAAAGATGCAGAGAATTTTTAGGAAAAAAAATCTTTTCAATTTTACTATAGATTTTACATTTTAGTCAATAATATTTTACTGAAATTGTTATATAGGAAATAAAATAAAATTATTTATTGTTGAACACAATAAATAATAAAAATCAAATAAATCATTAAAACTTTTCTTATGTGGAAGATCAAATGCATACATTCAAATAAAGCCTTGATTAGGTGGAAAGCTAAAGAGTGACACTTGGTGTTAATTAGAAAATGATGATTGGAAGGCTAATAGACAAAATTCTCTTTGCATGCGCACACTCCATGCTCTCGCATATGACTTAGGTGTTGTTGTTTAGGTTTTTCTCTTAAACTTTAACCATATGGCTTCTTCTTCTTTTTTTCTTTTTTCATGAGATGAAAGTGTATTTTTAGTTAAATACAGTTATATGGCTAAATTTTAAGAGATGAACCTAAAAAATAGCACTTAAATACTATACTTAAGTTTTGCCCTATTTTGATTGAGTCATTGATTTTTGGTCTCATATATTTTCTATGATTATGGTATGTAAAATGAAGTGATAAGAAAATATAAATTAAGGTATGGGTGAGGATAAACCTTTTTTTTTTTTTTTTTTCTTTTGAATAGATAGGTGCAGATAAATTAGTTGATAATATTTCTTGTCGAAGGTCAAGCAGATTAGGAATGTTCATCAATCCAATCTGCTACGAGAGACCAAGCCGTTAAGGAAAGTCCACCAAAACGTGCAATCAGGAGATCTTAGTGCAACAACATCATAATTCAGGGGATGTTAGTATATTTTTTACGCAAAGATTAATTAGCAAACTTACAGTCCAATACATGAAAAACCTTCTGAATTTGTCGGGTGGTTTAACTTTCACCCTAACTTTGAAATTCAAAAAAAAATATTCTAATTGTTTTAAAAATAATTAAAAAAAATCATATGGTTATGTTGAAATAATTTTATTTCTATTTAATCTCCCTGGGGGAGGATCTTACTAGCTGAAACTTATTTGCCATCCCGCTTCCACAATGTTTAAATCTTTTATTAGGACCTGATTCAAGTATCTGAGAAAAAAGGTATAAGCTACTAATTAAGAAATACGAAGAAAGACTGAAAGAAAGAGATATATAGAGAGATAAGGTTTAAGGAAAGTAAAAATCATAAATGGTCGTTTTTTAAGCTTTTATTTTATTTTTTTTTTTTAGAATAATGGCATGTGCTAATTAATAAGGAGAGAGAGAGAGATAAATAAGTTACAAAAAGATATTAATTGTTGTAATTATGGTATTAAGAAAGAGTATGTATCATCATTTTATGCTAGGAGAAAGTGACAAATGACATTATTACATGCATCCTCTAGTTTATTTTTATTTTTATTTTTTTATAGATAACATTTAGGCTATGCCACTATAACATCTACTGATAATTACTCTTTATTATCAGACCAAGATACTAGTTTAATTAAGTACATCGGAGAGGACAAAAAGGAGTTAATGGACCGAAACAGCTGAAGTGATTGCTCATATAGACCAAATTGAACCAAATTTTCTTTATAAAAAAATAAAAAATAAAAAAAATGCCACAGATCAATATACTACCACGCGCGTCATGGATCTGGAAAGTTAAGAAATTGACAGGGGACATATAATAATGTTTTATCAGCACAACAAATAACTTTATGAACACCCCACCCCACCCCAAAGCCAATCTCAATTCTCACATTGATAATATCAACAACAAGAAGATCGTCGAAATCCTATCAAACCCAAACTCAAATCCAAACCCAAAAATTTCCAGACAAAGAGCTTGGATTCTGTTGATAACAGGACCATTTTATAATTTTTTTTTAATAATTATTAACTATTGTATCTGCATTTAATAATAATTATAGTGAAGCATTATTGAAGGAAATTAATGCCTGTACGGTACATGTACTGCCAAGTATGATGCTACTATATAGTTTTTGTAGTTTTTTATTAATATTATTGGTTAAATTAACCATCTCTCCTTTAATTTTTTTTTTGTTAATTATCAAGTATTCTACTATCAACTTTATTTAAAAAAAAAAATTATTCTACTATCAAAGGGATATTTTTGGGACTATTATTTTTTCTAATTTTAGTTATTATGTATTTAATGATAATTATTGAGCAAAATTATTGAAGGAAATTAATGGCTATGTAATATAATAACACTAAATGTTTTTTGGTAGTTTTTTTTTTTAATTATTAGCTCAATATTCTTTTGGAGATTTAAAAAGAAAAAAATTATTGGTCAACTAATGCATTTTTTTTTTTTTTTTTGATAGGAACTAATGCATTTTCAACAAAGCATAAATATATATGTGAATTCCAGTTAGCTTAACTGGAAAAATTTCTGATGATTGTATAAGAGATCTGGAGTTCAATCCCTGCCTACACCAAAAACTGATTGATGTCTTGGTCTGATAATAAAGAACTATTATCAGGAGCGGATGCCATAGGTTGTAACTCTCTCTCAAAGAAAAAAAAAAAAAAAAACAAAGCATAAATATATATATATATATATATATATTTAAATGAAATATTTCAAATTCAATATTACCAAAATTTCAGATGAGAATAGATAAAATTGAAATTGAAAAATTATTTCTAATTTTTTAGAATAAATAAATTTACAATAAAACCACATGGGAATGTCACCAACATCTGTGATGACTCGAACAACAGCATAGCCCCTAATGTTTTAAAATAAATTAGAACTAAGGTAGTTTTTTTTTTTTTTTTGAAGGGAAAGCTAAGGTAGTTAGTTCCAGCAACAAGAGTAATATATAATTCTAAGAAAAAATTGATATATTAATTCCTAATCATCATAGATTTTCATAATCAAAATAATCACATTCATAACCATATGTTGGGATTAAGCACAATTTATTACTGAGATAACCAAAATACCGACCACACACATGGGGAACCAATTAGCCACTTGTGACTTGATTTGGAAATAACTAGAGAATGTACCACATGATACATATCAATCATAAATTATTTTGAAGATTTATGCCACACTACCCTGACAAAGAACAAAAAATATAAAATTATTAGGTATATGAAATGTATGAATGGAGGCAAAAAATAAAGTAATAATATTGACACATATAAATCATAAATGAATTTTTAAAAAAAAAAAAAAAAAAAAAACCTATGTATTAGCAATAAATAAATAAATTGTATGGTGTAATTTTTGAGAAGAAGATGACTGAAAGAAGATTGTTGATAAATGTTGACACAATCAATTATATCACCATCTTCCCCCTGCAAAGAAGAAGATTGTTGATAAATGTTGGAATTTTTTTATAAAAAAAAAATTATAACTATATATGAAAAATATTTTGAATCAAAATAAAAATTAAGGAAAGAAAGAAGTATTTGGTACTTATCATAACCTCAATTGTTTTGATTGCTCCTTTGTGTTTAACGAATTCTTTAGTTTTGATAGTCTCAATCCTTCTTCCAATAACAAATCTATCACTTAACCCGTAAGAAAAAGTGAGAAACAAAACTATGCAACATTATAGTTTATTTTTTTATAATGTCAGCCATATAGAAACAAAGTTACAAAATTCTCTTATCTTTGAATAACTCTTCTGGGTTGAATTTGATTTAAACTGTTTACATAATCTAAGATACAAAAGTATTATGGAAACTAGGGATTGAAGGAATTTTATATATATATATATATATACATGGATATAGCAAACATGTATTACTTTCTATGGGAAGGATAAGAATTAAAAAATTGCAGAAATAAGCAAATTCTAAATAGTTTCTAAGATGATCTAATTGTTATTGATAATTTTTTGAACTAAAACTCTGCAATATAGTACTTGGTTTGCTAATTTTCAAATATTACACATGGTTTTCTTTGGAAAAAAAAATGTGGATTTACTTGTCATCAAGTACCTAAATCAAATACAGATTTGAGGAAATTCTAGAAAGATATATGAGAATCAAATGTTACGTGCTAAGAGCTATTTACACATGGATATAGCCTCCACTTAGGATTTACACATGTATTACTTTCTATGGGAAGTAATAAAGCAAACATGTATAAATCTTTGTGTGTGTGTGTGTAATTAGCTTACTTTTTATGCTTCAATAAACAAAAACTAATTATAATTTCCTTAGCAATGAGGTTGCATAAAACAAAAGGGTAATTTTTAGTGTAAACATCTTTTCCACTTTAGTTTAGATTTAATTGTTGATAAGAGATAGTATTATCTATTATTGGTCTCATGTATTTTCTAGGATAATAGTACTATGTAAAATAAAGTCATAAAAAGGTAAACATCAAGATTCCGACAAGATTCTGACTACGAGGGCTGGATTAAAAATATAAAAATGAAATATAGTTTGAAAAATATAATTAATTAGTCGCTAACTCGTGCGATACGGGAGAAAACTATATATTTAATATTTGTTTGTTAGATATGAATGTTTTGCAAAAGTAACTTTGTAAGAAGATTTAAACAATTTTTTGTTTCTTCCCCTCTAATTGTACATTAAAATTCTAATCTAAAAGATTCTTATCCTCAATATGAAACATTAAAAAAAATGTTTCATTAGATGCAATGTTTAAAACATTATGATTAACTTAACATTTCTAGCATAATTCTCCCAAACATGTAATTTTCCAAGTAGTAACAGCTCCATCATCACCTTCAACAACATGAGCAATCACATCCCGTACCCTAAGATCCAATGTCAAAAGCGTTTTCCCTAGGGCCAGATGTAGCGGTAGCATAACTTTTAGTATACATTATGATGACAATATTGCGAGACTATTCAACAACCAAAACAATAAAAACCAATACAAAAGATTTGTAAATAGTGTACGTCAATTGCAAAATCACTAATCAAAGTATGTGAATCGGACCCTAAACAGCAGCAACACTGCTGTATCTACCATTTATATAAAGAAAGCAATACAAAATCTCACAAATAAATATGGAACACTTTTGAAGTTGGTTAGATACTTTATTCAAATAGTATGAATGCTAATATATATATATATATATATATATAAAATAAATAAATAAAGCTTTTAAACCACAGTTTTAGTTAACAGAACAAAAAATGGACTAAATTCACAAAACAAAAATAATGTTTCTTCTTTTTAAGACAAAACCAAAGAAAAAACCTAAAAAATAGAAACCTAACAATTAATAAAGGAATGAATATAAGTTTTTGTTTAACAATTGCATAAACAATTGACTAAATTTCACGCAACAGTGTTTTTCTAAATTTCAGGAATAATGATTGTTCCTTTGTTTAATTGACTAAAATTCAGTAATAATTATAAAATAAAAGTTGAATATAAAAACAGTACCTTACGCTAATTTTGTAATTCCCTTTTTGGCTGTTCATTTGTTCCTTTATTCCATTGATCCTTCCTTCCAATTTTTGTAATTCTTTTTTAGAATTTTTCTTCCAGCAAAGAGGAGGAGGCCTATAGATGGTTAGAGAATGCATTAGGTTTAGGGTTTTTGTGTGGAGAGAGATTTGGGCATAATAGAGATTTAAAGAGAATGGATAGCTGTGTTTGAAACTTGAAAGAGATAATTGAAGAAGACGGAGATGACAGAAATGGAGTGATAGAAGAAGAAGGAGATGGCAATGTCTACGTTTTAAAGAGTCCATTTTATTTTTTATTATTTTTTTTAATGAAAGTTGAATTTGTTTTTGGGGGAAAAGAGAATCGGGGTTTCTTTTTTATTTTATTTTACTTTTTTTTAAATATTGGTTAGATAATATTAATTATAATATTTATTTAAGTAATGCTAATGTGTAAAATTGTGAAAAGGTCAACAAAGAGTCAAATACTTCGATTATATATTTATATATATAGATTAATGCAAATATTAACATAAATCAATTATAAAGTAAAATTTAATTACAGTAATTTACTTACACATGAAGAGAAAAAGTGTTCCTAAAGCAAACTAAATTTAGAGAATGTGAATGCATAAAAAATAAAATAAAAAAATAAAAAGAACAAAAGGAGAAATTAGGTTTTCTATATATATATATATATATATATATATATAGTAACACGTGAGTGTTTCAAGGGACTGTAAGACAAAGGGACAAAAAAAGAAATTGCAATACACGTGTAAAAGCAAAATAAAGAAGGATTTTTCTTTAGTCATGGGCCACACACAACCATAAGAATTAAGGTTTTGTTTTAGTGAGACTTTCTCAGCAACCACAAAAAGGTTTAGCATCTGAGAGCGACTAAAGATGAGTTTGTGTTAATTATTAGAGTAGAGATAATTTGTATTTTATGTTAACTTAAGTTTTGGATATAAACATGATAAGGTATTATAATCGATTTTATTATAGTGATTTTTTTTTTAATAAGTTGGTTCAATTGTTTTTCCCTTAAAAGAAGAAAAAGTTCTTACAAAACTCTTGTTGTTCTTAAGTTTGATAAGTTTGTTTATATATTAGTTTGAAATCTTAATTGAGTAATTTTAGTCACAACATTTTTTGGGATTTGTTAAAATGAACTAACACCCCCGGCCCTAAACTTTGATAGTCAATGATATATATTGATTGGTTTGCCGTTTTCCTTGGCCACAACCTATATCTCTTGGTGATGTCAATCGCTGTTATTTGATACTGGTATCTCATTGAGATACAATATAGGTGCAACTTATTATCTCATGTGTAATGCACATTCTAAATATGTTGAGATAGATATTCATTTCTTCGTCGTAAGGTTGTCACAAACCACTTAACGACGACGTTTTTTGGATCAATGAATTTCTGGTTTTACTATTGGTAGTCAAGATTCTAAAACTGTGAAGATATATTACTTGCTATTAAAAATCCGTCTCTAGGAAAATGGTCCTTGGGCTTGGATCTATGTGTGAGTGTGATGACTCTTCCTGATTCTGAATTAAATTAAAATAGGTCCTCCCCAATTGACCTACTAGCTCTTTCTCTAAGACTTTTACAATATCCCAATGTCTGGTCTTGCGAAGTTGGAACCATCAATGACCATAGTCAATGTTCTAATAATATAAATTCAAGTATTTATGCACAAAACTAGAAGTGGCATGTAAATCAGCTAATTAAACTTACTGCAAACACACAAAAAAAGAGGGGGGGGGGGGGGGGGGGGGGGGGCGTGCTTTGAAACAATAAAGATTAAAGACTTGATAAATCAGCATGCTTATTCCTCCCTGTGGAACACAGGACTTTGCTCGTCTTACCTAAAAGCTGCTCTTGTTATTTGAATTTTAGGTTCATCATTAATACTTTATAGAAATGATAATTATATTTTTAAAGGGAAAATTATGTTTAAATTTATTATCATTTCTGTAAATAGTTGATGATGATTCTAAAATTCAGATAAAAAAAATAGTAATCATCATTTTTAGTATAGTGCACACATTTAAGAATTTAATAAAGAGTGACCACATACATGCTACCCTAGCATATATCTCACATACATCCTAGCATTCATCTAGTCATGGCATAGCATGCACAACATCACATGTAACCTTATGGCAAAAACCCTAACCATTTGTGGCATCTCATGGCATAATCAACATATATAATCCTAACATACATCTAGACATAAAATCTCATACATGTCCTAATATACATCTAGGCATGGCATTTGTCATCTCATCATCCATCTCATCCAAGCATACATCCTATCATCATCTAAGCATGGTAGGTTCCATTCATGGCATAACACCCAACATAACATAAAGGTAGCAAGCATGCATGACATCTATCATCTCCTATCATTATGTTCATATCATGTTCATCATATTTCATGTCAAGCATACTCATCAAGTTCATCTCATACAAACATGCATGGTCATGTGATAATGCATGCACAAATAACTTTGAGTATTTATTGCCACATGCATTACTAGTACATGACCTTTCAAAACTACCATCGAACTAATACTTTTGAATCATGTGCCGATATAATTAAAATTACATGTTTTATACAAATGCAAACAAGAGACTAATTACTCCAAATCTCTACTTTGATGGGCTTTATATATCTTATCTAAAATGTTATTTGTGACTCTAGTACTCCCTGTCACACAAGGAAACTCATAATAGTTAGCTAATTTCTTATTTCTTAATTTGGAGTAGGGAAATTAAACATTTTAAAAAGTGGATAATAAGATGGTGAAAGAGCATATGTGTTGTGCATTATCCCTCCCCCCCCCCCCCCCCCCCCCCCCGGCACTCCCAAAAAAATATAAAATAAAAACCAAAAGTGGTTGTGCGTTTGTAAAAGCACTACACCATCCTCTTGATGTCTATGTTTTAAAATATATATATATATATATATATATAATATCAAAGAAATCTAAAATTTTCAAATTGAATTCAAATTTCAAGAGTAGTCACTTTTGCATCACTTAAAGATATATGGTTTACTCAATTTTTGATAAGTAAGCTGAATAGAATCACTATTGGGAAAGGTACTTTAGGTAGACTATTTTTTTTCCCTATTGAACACTCTTTTTTTACTTCAATTTTAATCAATGTTGTGGTGGTTGAGGACAGTTTGTTGCCTTTATAATAAAAACACTTACCGCTTTTCTGTCAAAATAAAAATAAAAACGCTAAACGGGAGGAATATTGTAACAACTGAAAAATAATAAACCAAATAACTTACCAAATCTGCGCAGAGAGTATCAGATTAGAGAGAGTTCATCCACAAGGAAGATGCTCCAGAAACTTATCAAATAAGAAAAATTATGACTCAAAATGCTTACAAATTTTTACTAACAACATTTATTACAATTGTTTAAAAATATAGAAATTTTTTTAAGACAAAAAGTTTTTTTTTTTTAAAAGCTAAATTGACAAAATGCAATTAAGATAGATTGTGTTTAGCAAAACTTAAATACAAAAACATAATTAATAATTATTTATTTCAAAAATCCAAAAGAATGAATTTTAAATAAAAATTTTATAATATAGAAAGTTATATATATGTTATTTATTTATTTTTTTAAGAAAAATAAATATTATTTAGTAGATATATAAAAATACTACGCCAAAACTATTTGGTGGGTGTCTAAGATTACCAATAAAAATCAATTAAAAAGTTCAACGCGGCGGTAAATATTCTCACCACAGAAAAAGAGCATTGTTTTGGAAAAATTTCAAGGTGGTAAAATCAATAATTTTGTACTAAATTTCTTTATTAAAAGAAACTAACAAATTTTCATGGAGTAAAATATTTGGCTCTCCAACCAACTAAACAAGATTAACTAATTATTGCCGTACGTGAGATAGACCCAACAATTTTTTTTTTTTTTGATAGGAGATTGATCAACGATTAATCCTTGCTTTCTCACAAAACATCACTTTTTAACAAAAATCAAATCTTTGTCCCCTATAATAATTTGATAGAAGCAAGGCTAGTAGCCTAGTTGCTACTCTACCTTGAACTAGAAAAGTTCATGAAAAAAATTACCTCAAAAAACAAAAATTTAATCTATTTTAATTTGAACCTTGAAAAAGACATAATTCTTGGGTTTTCATAATAGATACTTATGAAACATTATTCTTTAACCCAACGTATAATAAGCCAAACGTATAGCCAACAAACATTTTGCAAATTACATTTTGCCTCTTGAGGGAGCGTTGCACAATTTCTTCAATCAAATCCTCTCTCTGCGTCAGGTTGAAGGAGAGTCAAATGGCCAGTATTTGGGCCTTCACCAATTTCAATTGGTGATGTCTATTGTCTATATGTACATATGGAGAATTAAGCAATGGGCTTCATCTCAAGCAAAAAGATGTATGGTTACCCACAAGAAGACAATAACAAAATGCCCAAAAGCCCATCACTGGAATCTCCTACATTTCCCTCTTAAGAATGCTTTTGACTGAGTGAGGAAATGTGGTATCAAAAAAACTCTATGCAGACATATTTTACATACTCTTTTACGATAAGGTATTTTGTTATGATTGAAACAATATTATTTTAACATAAATTTATCAATGAAGCTTCTTTTATTATGTACCACCAGAAGGGGAGGAGGCTCCACCTTGCTCTGCGTCGTTGTTTTTGTCGTCATCATCATCAACTCCACCACCGCCTTGGAAGCGTCCTCCGTCGCTGCCAGTGTAGCTCCGACGAGTTGGGAAATACTTTAGTCACACAGTAACACGTGACTATATATATATACACACATACATACACAATAACACGTGAGTGTTTCAAGGGACTGGAAGACAAAGGGACAAAAAAAGAAATTGTAATACACGTGTAAAAGCAAAGTAAAGAAGGATTTTTCTTTAGTCATGGGCCACACACAACCATAAGAATTAGGGTTTTGTTTTAGTGAGAGTTTCTCAGCAACCACAAAAAGGTTTAGTATAAGAGAGCGAGTAAAGATCTCAGGTGAGTTTGTGTTAATTATTAGAGCAGAGATAATTTGTATTTTATGTTAACTTAAGTTTTGGATATAAGCATGATAAGGTATTATAATCAATTTTATTATAATTTTTTTTTTTTTTAAGTTGGTTCAATTGTTTTTCCTTAAGGGAGAAAAAGTTCTTACAAAAATCTTGTTGTTCTTAATTTTGATTAATTTATTTATATATTAGTTTGAGATCTTAATTGAGTAATTTTAGTCACAATATTTTTTGGGATTTGTTAAAATGTACTAACACCCCAGGCCCTAAACTTTGATAGTCAATGATATATATTGATTGGTTTACCATTTTCCTTGGCCACAACCTATCTCTTGGTGATGTCAATCGCTATTATTTGATACTGGTATCTCATTGAGATACAGTATTGGTCTCCTGCGAATTTTTATTAATGCACATTCTTAATATGTTGAGATTGATATTCATTTCTTCGTCGTAGGGTTGTCACAAACCACTTAACGACGACGTTTCTTGGATCTATGAATTTCTGGTTTTCTATTGGTAGTCAAGATTCTAAAACTGTGAAGATATATATATATATTACTTGCTATTAAAAATCCTTCTCTAGGATAATGGTCCTCGGGCTTGGATCTATGTGTGAGTGTGATGACTCTTCCTGATTCTGAATTAAACTAAAATAGGTCCTCCCCAATTGACCTACTGGCTCTTTCTCTAAGACTTTACAATATCCCAATGTCTGGTCCTGCGAAGTTGGAACCATCAATGATCATAGTCAATGTTCTAATAATATAAATTCAAGTATTTATGCACAAAACTAAAAGTGGCATGTAAATCAGCTAATTAAACTTACTGCAAACACACAAAAAAAGGGGGGGGGGCGGGGGGGGGTGTGGGGGGCGTTCTTTGAAACAATAAAGATTAAAGACTTGATAAATCAGCATGCTTATTCCTCCCTGTGGAACACAGGACTTTGCTCGTCTTACCTAAAAGCTGCTCTTGTTATTTGAATTTTAGGTTCATCATTAATACTTTATAGAAATGATAATTATATTTTTAAAGGGAAAATTATGTTTAAATTTATTATCATTTCTGTAAATAGTTGATGATGATTCTAAAATTCAGATAAAAAAAATAGTAATCATCATTTTTAGTATAGTGCACACATTTAAGAATTTAATAAAGAGTGACCTTATACATGGCTAGAGTTATATTGTATTGTTTTCCATTGAAGATAACACTCTGATATGAATAGTCCTTTTAGGGTACAGGTAAATGATACATATTGCAAATACTTTTCTTGCATAATGAGAAAAGTATTTTACAACTTATTCAATAACCACAAAACATTATGCATTTTTTGAAATCCAACTTTTTAGGGATATTATTGAAAATGTATTGGACTACAGCTCTTGCTAATACTACGAAAATAGTAAACACGCATTACAAATTTAAGAAAATTGACATTTTTATATCTCAAATATGTGTCTTATTTATTTCTATAATAAGATTTTGTTTTTTCTCCCTTGCTATCATGGACATTTATCTGCAGAATAGCCAGGACCCCCGAAATAAAAATTGGTTCCACTGCTCTTATCACTTTGTATCTGTATATCATAGCAGGAAGGTTTCGCCGCATCTTTACCCAGCTTCCCCGGCTCAACATCTTTATAACTGCCTGTTGAATCCATGTATTGAATATGTCGAAAATAACCTGCTTTTCCATAGCCTTCACTTGGAAAATGGCCACTTCCCATTTGAGTTTTTGTGTGATGGCCTCCTGCTTTTGCGTTGTAAATCTCTCCACCGTAATCAAGTCGAGCAGCACTATTCTTTAAATATTTGTAGATGGATATAGGCCAGTATCCTATCTCCTGATCATTCACTTTGAGCCACCAACTGTCTTTGCTCTAAAGCATTGAAGGAAAAGAATTTCGTGAGCAAAATGTAAGAAAGGCGTGTGCATAGCGAGCACAATTTACAGAAAGAATATTTTTTGTCCATTACCTTGTATATGGCTACCCCTATGTCGACTTGCTTCGAGCCGTAGACGGAAAAATCTAAAGCAGATCCAATGGCAAAGTTCTTGTTTGTTTGCACAAAACCAGGACAATCAAGATTTTCGCAACCCGTGTTTTGGTAGTTATCGCTCTTCATTAATAAGGATAGAATAAGTTAGTTTTCAAGAGAAACTTACATAGAATTTTTACAAGAAATTATACATGGTAGGGGTAATTAAATATCTTGATTTGGCAAGCATGCAATTGATGAGAATAGGTTGGCGAAATTCCTAATGTAATTTTAAATTTTATCTTGAAAGAAATAAGCAAACTTACAGTCCAATATATGAAGAACTTTGATTTTTGGTCAGAATCAACCTGGAATCATGAAATGTTCATCAATTCATTATCCAAATACATGGCATATATATCTTAAATCAAACTTTATATGATATTCTTGTGTAGATTTGAATGCCAATAGAATCTAATCCTCTCAAAGTTTAGACTAAACACTCAAAAATTAAAATCTTAATATTAATTAGCTGATGTTTAATCTTTGTAAAGATACTTACTCTCCATCCAGCTTCCAAAGTGTTTATTTCTTGCTCTGGACCATTTACAAGCCATATTTGACCAATGCTCATTTCTCCACTACCCTCTACAGTTGGTTTCCATACGCTTATTGTTGCACGCGATCCTAAATAATTCCCTCCTCCTCCAAAATATGCTACGGCATACTATTGCAATATCATTCATATCAATATATATATGTCAGGAAAAATAATTAATTTACAGAAAGAAATAAATATATACAAGACTAAAAAGAATTTTGTATTTCAATGCTACATGAATACCTCATGATCACTCAGATTATCACCATCATCGCTATCCAAGCTTTGCTTAAGCTGTGTTCGACTACGTTTGAGATGACGCAAAGCAGGAAGGTGTTGATTTTTTGGTACTCGTAAAATGGGGATTGTTGCCTCGGGGCATTGTCCACATTTATGCCAACCTTGAATTAGCTTAACTGGTGAGGAATTCGCTTTTAGATCACTTGGAATTGAACTAGGTTCCGTCTGATTAGTCAAAAGTAAATCAATTATTAGTTTGAATTCTCAATTGTGGCATTGAAAAGGCAAAGCAAGAATTAAATCCTAGAGCATTGAATTGTTGAGTTTAGTACTCTTTATTGTTTTTATTCATTTATTTATTTTTATAATTTCCCTCTCAAAGCTTATATAAACTTAATAAATAAATAAATAAAGGAATACTAACCCTTTTTTAACCTTGAATATAGACTGACTTGTTGTACAAATGCATGTACTATACAATAGTTTTTTTTTTTTAGGGTGGACTATACAATAGTTCATTCGAAAAGTATTCCAAAATGAATATTTAAGCTTGTTAAAGATATATATATTGGGTTAATATTATTTTATGAATTAGCTCAAGAGACTTGATTGTATTTCTCGACCCTCATGTACATTGAATCCTAAACTTTACACTCTTATATAGAGCCTAGTAGAGTCATAACACATATTGTATTAATATCAAAGATATGGTTGTCAAGAGTTTTATTTCATGAATGTGAACCATAAGGCTGAACCATATAACTCCTTGTTTTCTTTCTTTTATATGCTTCCACTCTCACTACATTCTCTTTGCAATGTCTTCTATTTCTTTTTTATTTTTGACAAAGCTAAATATTTTTCTTTATTTATTTTTTTTTTTAGTCAAAGGAAGGGCGAATTCACTAGATTAGTTGAGAAAATCAGTTTCTGGACTCAACTTTCCCAAAAACTCAATGAGGTTTGGTATAGTAACATAGGTCCTGACAAAAAAATAAAGGGCTTATGATTTAAAAAGTTATTTTTATTTTTATTATTATTTTTTTTTTCAATGAAAGGGCTAAAAGGTTACTGGTTTTTAGATCAACGAATCTTTATTGATCATCAGGCTTACTGTACCTAACATTCTTGAGGTGGACCTCAATAGTTTTTTATAAAATAAATACCATTAGGGCCACCCTTGAAATGGCCCACCAAAGAAGAAGAAAAATTATAAAATTATGAGGTATATGAAAAGAATGAAATAGAAATTTCAATTATAAAAACCTCTATATACAGTTAGCAATAACTAAATTAACTACCTGTATGGTGTGATTTTTTAGAAGTGGATGATCAAAAGCAGGTTGTTGATATAAATGGACGCAGTCAATTATCTCACCATCCTTCCCCTGAAAAGTTTTCACTAGACCTTAGATATGTTCAGAATTAATTTAAAAAAAAAAAAAAACGTATATAAGTATGAAAAAAACATTTTAAATCAAGATAAAAGTCAAGGAAGGAAAGCAAGAACTATTACCTCAATGGTTTTGATTGTTCCTTTGGGCTTAACCAATTTGGTAGTTCCTATCCTTCTTCCATCAACAAATCTGTCACTTAGCACGTAAGAAAAAGTTAGCAAGAAAAGCATTAAACATTCTAGTTTATTGTTAACAATGTTAGCCATAGAGAAAGGAAGGTTGAAAAACTCTCTATGGTTGAAAAAAATCTTCGGGATACAATTTCCTCCTGTCTACAGAGTCACAGTAGTAAGATTCAAACTATTATGGAAGCTAGAGATTGAAAGAACTATATATATATATATTTGTGAGAGTAAATAGCTTACCTTTTCCACTTTGATAAAAAATCCAACTCATAATTTCCTTAGTTAGGATGTTGCCAAAAACAAATAGATAAGTTTAAGGAATGATGCCTTTTCAACATTAGTTTATTTTAAGTCATTAATAAGAGATGAAGAAAATTTTTAGGAAAAAACATCTTTTGAATTTCAATTTAGATTTACACTAGGTCTATTTCAGCAATAATCTTTTCTAAAAATGAGTCATTTTTCAAAAAGTATTTTATAAAAAATTATCTCATTTTCCTATATTTACTAGTAACCTTAAATAAGTTTTAAAAAAAAAATCTCCTAACATTCCTTCTTTAATTTGCTGTGAGATAGAGTTGTTTTTCAAAAAAATTTGTGGAAAAAATTCTCTAAAAATAAGCATTTTTTTGTTAACTAAAGATAGTTTTCTTTTTGACTCAATTTTTTTGATGTTACCAAATTCTAGAAAACAAAAAAAACTATTTTAACACAATATTTTCCATCAAAACAAACACTGGAAAATATGAAAAATCATTTATTAATAAGAGATGCAAATGCAATTATCTATTACTAACCGATGTCTTGAGTGAAATGTAACTACATTCACTACTTCTGAAAAAATTTGCGTTCTTATACAAAGGAAAATCCAAGGGGTCAAGAGAGGCCAATTGACCCTAACCCCACCAAAACTTATATCAATGTTTATTTAAGATTCAAAAGTTACAAAAGAAAAATAAGGATAGAACACAGAGAAAATAAGAAACCTAACACTATTTTTTGTACTTACACAAGTTACAATCTAATCGATATGCTATATGAAATATATTTTATTGGTTTTCTTACGTTAAAATAATGCTAAATATTCACATAAGTTTAATTTTATTTTACAAATTAGCCTCAAGTATTATATATATATATATATATATATATATATATATGGGCTGAATTTGTAACTTTAAGTAATTTTATACCACTCAATATTTTTTAATTGGATGCGAATTTTGACAATTCTACCGTTAAATTACATTATCTTCATATATTCTCCATGCTTACAAAATTCCAAGTAATCAAAAATTGGTAGTCATTTTATCAATCAATTGTTTAAATTCAAGTTTTTGTAGTTTAAAATAATGCATAAAAAATGAGTCTATGGATTTAATGGTAAATAACATCTAATTGACATGAAAATTAGCATGAATATTAAGAACATATAAAACATGTAATTCAAATATGGGATTTTCAAGTTGTTATAGAATTCATATAAGATAGGTTCAAGTTACACCTAGTGCAACTCCATAAGAATTACACATTCTTAAGCCAAAGATTTCTAAGAGATCTAACGGTTGAAAAAACATTATTAAATGTTTATACTTTCTACCTTATTACCTAATTAAAACTAGTATTTGTTATCTCTCACCTTATTTATTGCTTTCCACTTGATTAGAGACTTTGATTAGAGACTTGCTTAGAGGGTACTACCATTTTCAATAACCTGGAAACCATACATATACTAGCCAACCTCCCACATCTCCACAAAGAAGCTATTGAATGGTACACTAGAAATTTTTTGTTGGACTTTCTACGTCACATTCCCATTAATAAAGAGCTGGTCGTGGTGCAAATAGTGTTGTAGACAATTTCGCTATTGGATAAATTACCCAATTGCTACATTTGTACAACTAGCAAGTTTAGCAAAGACTTCATGTCAAACATACTATGGGAAAAAAAGCATTTAATACCCATTTGGAATAGGAGCAAATTGCTATATTGACTATTGATTTGCAATATCTTGTGACGACACTTTTGACTAGCTCTTAAGGAGCTTCAACTTGGAGGTGCTAAAGATATATGACCTACGTTTAGGTGATATAGGAATTATTAACAATTTTCTTCTCCTCGTGGTAGGAGTGCTCTTTCTCACTTCAGGTGAGTCTTCTTTTCCACAGCTTCTAGCAGTGGACTAGAGTCAAAACGCGATAACACAATCCAAAGGACCACTTCTGTCGTGCACTATGGAGGCTGACTTCATTGCCAGGATGCAACAGATACGGTTAACAGAGGAGGAAGGTGAAGTACTAGAGATTCGATCTACAAATCGGGATAAAACATTAGAGGAATGCTCCCTAAGCTTGTTGGGACGCTTCCTTTCCACTCGTCCCTATAACCTGAAAGCAACGAAGGCAACGTTACGAGCTGCATGGAAGCTGGGAAGTGATGTCAGGATCATCGAGGTGGGGGAAGAAATACTACAATTTAAGTTCACATTGGAAAGCCAGTTGGTATGGGTCCTTAACAATGGACCATGGAGCTTCGACAATAACCTCCTCGTCCTCCGTAGGTGGGAACGGGGCATGACGGCGAGGTTGGTAACTTTCTCAGTGCTACCTATATGGGTTCAAGTATGGGGATTGCCATTTGATCTCATCAATGAGGAAGCTGCATGGGATATTGGCAAAGGCCTCGGTCATGTGGTGGAAGTGGACAACAAAACTTTCTCGTCGGAACAAGCTCGCTTCATCCGAATCTGTGTGGAGATTCCGCTGCATAAACCAATTTGGCGGGGAGGTTATGTACTCAGCCTTGAAGGAGACCGGGTAAGAGTGGGATTCAAATATGAAAGAATGGTAGGACTTTGCTACCAATGTGGTTTATTTGGCCATGATGCAAAAGAGTGCCCAACCCCAAAGGACCAACAGCTGACCGAGAACCCATATGGGGAATGGCTGAAAGCAGGGCAACGGAAAAGCTGCGACATACCGAATAGACGACGGAACAGCTCACCACGGTGGGAAACAAGGTAGAATCACGATCAGGGCTGTACGGATCAGCCGCAATCAATGCGCGTAAATACTCCAGGTGGCAATAATGACCCAAATAGAAAAAACGAAGAGTTGGGTAACGGCACCATTAATGAGACAGTTTCACAGCAGCATATTGAAATGGAGTTAATGGGCGCAGAAATCACGGAGAAGAATCAGACCCTCAAGGAAAGTATAAAGGCTGTGGCATCAAAATTGGGTGAGGTAACGGATAAGGAATTAAACTCATCAGAGGCAATCAATCCCATGATTGCAGCCGATGAGCTAGTTAATGTCCATGTCCAATACGTTGAAGTCATAAAACCTACACCAATCCATGCAACTGGTGACCAAAATTTAATACCACGTGCAGCGGCACGTGAGATTATTAAAACACAAGAAACAAGGCCCACGGAAAATACAGCCAAGTGGAAGAGAATTGAATGCCACAATGACCATCCTAGGAGTATAACCAATATTGGCTCACACCAAACGGGGGTTAAACGAGCACAACCAGAAGATGGCCGCCAAGTGGAAAATGAGGATAGAAAATGGAGCAAGACCAGTGAAGACAACCAGGAAAAACTACTCACAACGATGGAGGCTGCGGTGCAGCCTCGCCGAGAACAATGATCCTCCTAAGCTGGAACTGTCGGGGGCTTGGGAACCAACGTGCAGTCAAAGTCCTCTCTCACTTGGTGAGGGAAAAAGCTCCCAAAATTTTGTTTCTCATGGAAACAAAACAGTCAGTTGATGAAATGCGGAAGATTCAAGCAGACTTACCATATCGGTGTATGTTAGCGGTGCGGAGTATTCATAGAAGTGGCGGGCTGGCACCTTTTTGGATGGAGGAGGTGGACCTGCATGTCCAAACTTACACACGTAACCATATAGATGCTCTTATTTTTAATGGCTCTAACCCTACATAGAGATTGACAGGTTTTTATGGATGGCCGGAAGAACAAAGAAAGCATGAGTCATGGCAGCTACTCTTCTGCATTGTGGACTTGAGGACCTTGGTTTTCAAGGCAACATCTTCACTTGGAACAATGGTAGACATGGGAATGCATTTGTACAGGAACGACTTGACAGAGCATGTGCAACGGCGGCATGGAAGGAAATCTATCCGAAGACGCGGGTTTTTCATCTCCAAACCTCATATTCGGACCATATTCCGATAGTCATTACCACACAGAACCAAACCCAGCAGACTAGAAGAAGGAAAGTGCCATGAAGGTTTGAAGAAAAATGGACTTCCAACCCTCAATGCGAGACCGTGATACAAGAAGCATGGAGGGTAGCCGAGAGAAATGGCAGCCCTATGTTTAAGCTGTTTGAAAAAATCAAAAGATGCAGATTTGCCTTGGTGGACTGGAGCCGTGCAGCTGGTGTTAGTTCAAAAACATTACTCCAGGAGAAACAAAAACAATTGGAAGACCTATGTTCTTTAAACAGTGCTGACCATCTAGATGCTATTAAGGGACTAAAGGTAGAGATCAACAATCTGTTACACCAGGAGGAATTGTTTTGGCGACAACGGTCTCGCTCCATTTGGCTACCGGCAGGTGATAAAAATACCAAATTCTTTCATCAAAGGGCCAATCAATGCCGACGGAAAAATCAAATCTTGGGCGTTTATGATAGTGAAGGAAGGTGGGGCACATCGGAGGATAGCATTGCTCACACTGCAGAACACTATTTTCAGCAACTATTCACCTCTTCCCATCCAACCACTATTGATGGAGTGCTTAACTCAATGGACAGATTGGTCACGCCAGATATGAATGCCACTCTCCTTGAACGATACACTCCGGAAGAAGTCAAGACAACCCTATTTCAAATGCACCCTTCCAAATCACCAGGTCCTGATGGTATGACTCCATTCTTTTTTCAAAAATATTGGCATATTGTGGGGCGTGATGTTACAGTAGCAATATTATCTATTTTAAACTCGGGGCATATGTTGAGAAAAATGAACCATACACATATTATTTTAATCCCAAAGAAAAATGACCCGAAACACATGTCTGATTTTAGACCTATTAGTTTAGCCAATGTGGTGTCTCATATCATATCAAAGGTTATTGCTAATCGCTTAAAGATTATCTTGCCTAATGTGATTTCTGATGCTCAAAGTGCCTTTGTGCCAAATCGATTAATCATTGACAATACTACTGTAGCATATGAGCTGCTCCACAGATTGCGAAACAAAAGGAAAGGAAGAAAGGGACACATGGCTGTAAAACTCGACATCAGTAAAGCCTACGACCGGGTTGAGTGGACATTCTTGCAAAGAATGATGGTGAAATTGGGATTTGATCCTAATTGGGTCCACTTGGCAATGGAGACAGTAACCACGACATCCTACTCCATCTTAATCAATCGTGAACCAAGGGGTTTTGTCACTCCTACATGGGGAATAAGGCAAGGAGACCCTCTCTCTCCATACCTTTTTTTGCTATGTGCGGAAGGGCTATCAGCGCTATTGAGGAAAGCAGGTGAGGCAGGGGTGCTAAAAGGGATCAAATCATGCCAACATGGAGTTTGGGTGTCCCACCTCCTCTTTGCCGACGATAGTCTATTATTTTGTCAAGCAACTGTGGAGGAAGGGCAAAGACTTCTACAATTGCTAGAGCAATACGAAGCTCCATCAGGCCAAGCCATAAACCGACAAAAGACCACACTATTCTTCAGCAAGAACACAAAACAGGAGGTCAAGGAGTCACTTAAACAACTTTTTGGAGCAAGGATAATGACAGAATGTGAAAGGTATCTTGGACTGCCTATGGCCACATGAAAATCCAAGGTTAATACCTTCAAAAACCTTCAGGAAAAAATTACAAAAAGAGTAATGGGGTGGAAGGAAAAATTTATTTCGAAGGCGGGAAGGGAGATATTGATTAAGACGGTGGCACAAGCGATACCGACATACTCTATGAGTATATTCAAACTGCCAAACTCCATATGTGACAACATAAATTCCTTGCTGGCCAAATACTGGTGGGGACAAACGCAGGCAAAGAGGAAACTACATTGGATAAATTGGAGAAAACTGTGTATGGCAGAGAAGGAAGGAGGGATGGGATTTCGTGACCTCCATGCTTTCAACCTAGCGATGCTGGCCAAGCAAGCCTGGAGATTAATACATGAAAACCACTCTCTGTTCTACCGAGTTTATAAAGCTCGTTATTTCCCAAATTGCTCTTTCATGTTTGCTGAGTTGGGGAATAATCCTTCCTTTGTTTGGCGTAGTCTCCTAGCAGCAAAGGATCTCATCAGAGAGGGCTCACGATGGCAGGTGGGGGATGGTCGAAGTATTGTTGTATTCACACATCGTTGGTTGACTCACACCCCTGTACCACTAAATGACGCACCACCAGCCATGAAGGTGTGTGAGCTAATCGACCACGACTCAAGACAATGGGACCGAGGAAAAATAGATGCCATGTTCAGCCCTCAAACACAAAATGAGATCATGTCACTGTCACTAAATAACCTTAACTCTCAAGACTCTGTTTGCTGGATGGAAAACAGAGCACAAAAATTCTCCGTTCGGTTAGCTTATAAGGTAGCGATTCGCTTGAAAAACCAGCCCAAGGCAGAACATTCAGCAGCTCGGCTTCACGCGTGGACATGGAAAGAGATTTGGTCCCTCAATGTGCCACCGAAGATACGAACGTTTATATGGCGAGCGTGCTCTAATTGCTTGCCTACCCGAGACAATCTACACCGCAGGCGAGTGCGAGTGGAACCGACTTGTGAGCTGTGCAAACAAGAACCCGAGACTACCACTCATATATTATGGACATGCCCCTTTGCAAGAAACGTCTGGGCATTGATCAAGGGAAAAATCCAAAAATGCAATAATGGAGACAGTGACTTTTTTCTTCTCTTCAAGCAGATGCAAACTAAACTGAGCAAACAAGAACTAGAGACATGGGCGGTTACAGCTTGGGCTATATGGAATGCAAGGAATAGAGTATACTTTGAACAATTCCAATCTCAGCCACAGATAATTTGGGAAGGAGCAAGAGGCCTGCTGGAGGAGTACCACAGTTTTATGGAAGCACAAAGAATAGAGTGAATGTCCTGCTTTTGTCCATGCACATGGCTGTGTCAGTCTAATAGTTTCAACGTTTTGTTGTTTTGCTCATGGGCCCAGCGTTAATGTGATGTTGGTGCCTCTCTCACCCGTGGTATTATACATGGGGTTGTATACTTTTTATTATAATAATACACTTTCTATCGCCTTTTACCTCAAAAAAAATATATAGGAATTATTCAATTAACATAATATTTAATTGCTATATTGCTTCCGTGCCAAAAGGGGTGATTTGGCTATGGTGAGGTGCTCCTTGGTAGATTAGTATGGTTGGCAGGTTATTGAAAATGAAAGGTACACAATAAATAAGGAGAGAAAAAAATGTTAGTATTAATTAAGTAATAAGGTGGAAAATATTAATATTTAAAGATGTTTTTTCAACTGTTAGATCTCTTAGAAATCTATGCCTTAAAAAAGACTCTTATGGAGTTACACCAAGTGTAACTTAAATCCATCTCTCTCTCTCTCTCTCTCTCTATATATATATATATATAATGTTTAGATTGTGCTCATCTATAATGTATATATATATAAATATACATATGTTAATGTGTCCATTGTGGTCATCTATATATTTTTTATATCTACTTGTTACTCATACTACTCCTATTGTCAAATTTCATTGAGGATTCCATGCATGTAGAATACATTTTTATGAAAATTCCTTTCTTATTGAAAGCTCGGATTTGTAGTAAAACCCAAGAGCTTGTTCAAACCCCCAATAAAAAATTACGGCTAGATTGCTTTTACTCTAACTTAGATTAAGTGTGGAACAAGAGTAAATAAGCGCAATGAACCGATAACACTACCCTAAGCCATATTCATCCATCATCAACAATAAAATGAAAACTTAAAGAATAGGGAAGAGAGATGCAAATACTAGATAACACCGATACGTGTTATCAAAGAGGAAACCGAAAAACTTGATGAAAAACCTCTCCACTATCCTTTCGGTCGAAATCGATCTACTAGAAAATAAAGTTGGAGTACATAAATAACAAAATTAAGACCCTCCAAGCCTAGTCTACCCCATATACTTGAGCCCTCTAAGCTCCTACTACCAACAAATGTCTCGAAGTCTTCTCTTCTCTAGCTTTTCGAATTCCGCAATTCAGCCTGATTGCATCCACTAATGAATGGGTCATTCCAATGCTTCCCAGTAGCACCAAAATCTCACTTTACACTTAGAATGGGTGTGGTAAGTGTTTGGGCTAGCAACCTCTTAAAGATTTATAGATGGAGAGGTAGGAGTTGAGGAAAATTACAAGGAAATGTATAGATGATTGTGGATATAACATCTCAAGTGCATTTTCTAGGGTTTTCTCTCTGAAAAGTACTCCTTACAATTTGTGGGTAACGAGGGTATATATAGTGTGGGTAAAGACTTGGTAGCAAAACACAACTTTTTGCCAAACATAAACTTTTGTGTGTCCTTCATAAGTTGGCCCTTCTCGCGAGACAGTTGCGAAATTGACAGTCTGACATGACTCTTCATCTTCCAATTATGTGCTCCACCCGTGGCCTTTTCATGGGTTGCTTCTCGCGAGCTACTCCCAAGCCAGTCGTGAAATCTATTGATTCAATTTTTGAAACTTGATTCTTCACTGATCTTTCACACTCATCCCTTACAAAATAAACCCACATACATACAGGGAAAAATGATTGAAAAAATTACAATCAAATTTGGCACAGAATTAAAGTCAACATAAAATAGTTGAAAATCACACATTTACACTAATATATGATCCTAGGCCTTCTTTGACATGCAAGCCTTGTGGCCTCCATTTTTTAATAGTTTTCCTTAAATCCTCTACTCCTTTTTCTAATTGGCTTGGGAATGAGACATTATTTTGGGTTTTTTTCTCAACAAAGGATTTTTTTTTTTTATATATATATAATATACACATATAATTCTGAGTGGTATCAATAAATTTTTTTTATTTAAATTTTAAGGAAATAAAATTATTAATTGTTAAGACCAATAAATAATAAAAATCTTTACTTTATAAAGGTTTGAATAGGTTTTTTGAGTCGTTCTCTAAAATCATTTTTGTAGTCTCTTTGGAATACATCTTTATGAACATTCTTTCCTTATATATGATCATAAGCCTCCTTTGACATGCAAGCCTTGCGGCCTCCATTTTCTAATAATTTTCCCCTCAAATACTCTACTTCTTTTTCTAATTGGCTTGGCATTTACACGTTATTTTTGGTTTTTTTTCAACAAACGATAATTTTTTATATATAATATACACATATAATCCTTAGTGGTTTCCATAATTTTTTATTTAAATTTTAAGCAAATAAAATTATTTTTTGTTGATACCAATAAATTATAATAATTAAATAAATAATTAAAATCTTTACTTAGTTGGAAGATTAAAGGGATATATTCATATAAAGTTTTGAATAGGTTTGTTGGGTTCTCTCCAGGATCATTTGTGTAGTCTCTTTTGGCTTTGCTTTATCCCTGCTCCACCTGCAAAAGAAACTTTGAACACCTTGTCATTTTTGTTGCACACAACTTGGCTCTATACCACTTAATGGGAATATGACACCTTACGAAGCCTCCCAATTTTGTAGTTTATGTAATATACAAAGACACCACATAACCCAAAAACCTAAACCTATGAATTTGGGCTCAACTATGTTATATAAAACCTATAATTCAATCACATATATGTCTATTGATTGATTAATTGGTTAGTCACCTCACGTATTTTCTGCAATTATGGTAATAGGTAAAAAGACAATATAATTAAAAATATATAACGGTATGAGTGCAGTCATGTAGATAGCCTAGTTCATATATTTCTTGTTGAAGATCAGGCAGATAAAGAAGGTTCATCAACCCAATCAGCGAGAGACCAAGCCATTGAGGAAAGTCACAAAACCAAATAGCAGTCATTTACCCGTGCAATCAGCATAATCAATTAAAAAAAGAAGGAAGTTAACAAAGCTTTGTAACTTAATTTTATTGTTTGCAATTAAAGTTCTGGTTCTCAAAAAATATATATATACAGAAGGAAAGTAACAAAGCTTTGTGGTATATCAGGTGATCTTAGTGCAACAACCTTAAAATTCGGGGATGTTATGCATTGTTAGTACATTTTACGCAAGGATTATTTAGCAAACATACAGTCGGTGGATCAATCTAGAACAATGAATTGATTTGTATATCAAAATCTTTAATTTTTACCGTAACTTTAAAAAAAATATATATATATAATATAGAAATTCTACTCTAACCTAATTAAAGTGTATATTTGTGAAAGCTCATTCCTGAATACTTGAATCCCAATAAGGTCCTCACGACCCACTACCCACAAGCACTTATATTTGTAGAGTAACAATCGTGTCAAGTAACTTTGAAATTGAAAAAATTTATTATGTAAAAAAATTAAATTTACAATAAAACCACATGAGAATGTTCAAACAATTTTATTCCTATTTATCTTCGCCTGTAGAATCTTTTTTTTTTTTTTTTTTTTTTTTTTTTTGAGAAAGACGCAGGTAGGATCTTAAATCTAAAAAACTTTAATAAAGACCTGCGGCAGTCCATATCTTTTTCTTCTTACTTTTTTGCTTGCTTTAAAATTTTTTTTACTAAGTTCCATATGTTCATTTCTGTTTCTCCATAGTATTTCCCACCAAATAAATCAACTGTGGCAGCATTCATTAATGTGACACGTGACAGTCACAAACGAAATTAGTGATTAAATCAGATTATCAAATTAAGCTAAATCTAAGACTTTAGACTGAGTTGGATTAAAGGAAAATGAATAATTAAAGTCAAAATCATACCACAATAATGACCTCTGATAAAATCAAAGCTATTATTTAGCTGTGAAAATTTAAAAATCTCCTCCCACCTCTTACAATTTTTATTTATATATATATGGGGAAAAAAAAAAAACATATGTAAAATTTTACTTTTTGGTACCCTTTAAAAAAAAAAAAAAAAAAAAAGGGCTTCGCCAGTCCTTTATGGGCCCTTGGATCCTAAATAAATAAATTTGATCACCATAAGGTACACGGAGATGTAAGAATTTAATGAAGAACCATATCTTATTCAGGATCTACCTCTAGACCAAGGGGGCCACAGCCTCAAACCCTACAAAATATTATTAATTTATATATGTTATTTTGTAAAATTGAAAATTTAAGAATTTAGCATACCCGAAAAATATGATCCCCCCTCCTCCCCAAAAAAGGAATTTATTTTAGAGAATAATTTTAAAAAATTAGTATCTCATAAAAAATATCTTGATTACAAATGGAATATTGCAAATTTTATGAAAACTCCACTTTGATTCATTATTTTTGTGAAAATAATACATGAAAATTCTTAAGTAGTTCTAATACAATTAAAGGCTGATAAGGAAAGTTTTGTAACATTGATAAACTTGTCCACATTAAGCAAAGGTGACGGCTCTAAGGAACTCGTCAGCCTCTCCCACACGTCCATAGCCCGAGCGACGACAAGATAAGGTCGACGGCCCCACCTTGATGCTGACGATTGCACCTCTAGGGCATCAAACACCTAAAGGTGACAACTGGAATATGTAGATGGGGATAGGAAGTCGATGGAAGGAAGCTGAAGGGAATAATGAAACCTCTGACGGGTTTGACATGGCCTTACTTGGCCTACATGCATAAGCATATAAGGAAATATCTTGTGCACCACGCTCAACCCTAATCAAGAGAGTCCTATAAGGAAAGAACTCTACAAAATATGCAAATTAAAGAGGATCTCACCTACAAGGAAATATCTTCTTAGCCAAGACACGAATGTCAACCCTACACTACTATAAAAACCCCGAAACCTTCACAAACCAAAGTACACATAATTGACCCCAGCTCTGGCACTCTAGAGTTGTGAAAAGTTTTCTGACTTAACTTTTGGAGGGTCTTTGGCTGGTACCACACCAGTACTCTCTTAGGGTTTTCTTTGTTGTTGTTTCGCAGATCTAGTTTCGAGCACGTGAAGTATCGTGCGCCTTATTAAAGATTTTTGGCATCATCAAAGGCTATTAGGATTTTGGACACACCCTCCAAAAAAAAGTGAGATAAATATTAAATTCTTCTACGTCCGCAACAAATTCTCATTACATTTCATAATAAGTGATATGTCAATCTACTATATTTCAAAATAATATGAAATAAAATGAAAATAGATTATATTGGGACCCAGGACATTTGAAAACAAAGATATTGTGATAATATTACGAGATTTTGCTATGTCCCTAGACTTTCTCATTAAGATCATATCAAAACCACAATCAGAATCACAAGCAAGCCAAGTCATAGTCGCAGATCGAAGAAAGAAATGTAGAAGATATAAGTGGACTTAAACGACTGTAGCTTAGTATCATTGTACATAAAACTACCTGTAGCTTTACTTTCATATTGTTGCAAGTTAGTTTTAGACTCACACGTGTTAGGCACGTGAATTATTAGTTGTTAGTTTTATCTGTTAGATTAGTTTATTATTTCTGTCAAGGCTAGCTTAGCTTCTGATGTATATATATACTCATTGTATTGTGTTATTGTTAATAAAAGATCATTTTTTTTCCCAAATCTTCTTTCATTTTGATAGCTCACCCAATAACACATATGAAACTGTTACATTGATGAGCAAGTGTTTATGCCAATCTATATCTATATATTACTAAAAGCTAAAGCGTGGAATTTATTGTTGCTAAGCTCCTATTGCGCCACCTCATCGCCACGTTATTCGCCTTGTAATTATTATTTGTTATTTATTCCTATTTTTTTACAATATATATATATATATATATATAAATAGATTATTGACTTTACATATTCATCTTTGTCGGTTTTAACATCTATATATATTTCTTTTTTATTTCCAATTTTCCTATAATTTTTTAATTACATTCACTTATTTTTAAAATATTTACACTTTCTTCAACATTTTTTCTTCCCTTACCTTTTCATCTCCCCACTATCCTCTACTTTAATATTGTTATTCATCCTTCCTTTCATCTTCCTTTATTTGTCTCCTCTTATCCCTTCTCTCTTACTATAAATTTGACACTCTTTTCCATTCTTTGCGTGGTTTTCTCTCACAAAAAAGTTCTCTCTCTCTCTCTCTCTCAATGTTTTGGTTGATTTTTATTTTTTTATTGCATCTCCGCTTTAGGTTGATAAATTTTTGTATTTTTAAGAACTCTAATTTAGGTTGATACGATTTAATTTTGTGTTATAAGTCGTTATTATTATTATTATTTTGCTCTTTGATTGTTAAATTTTATCCGATTACATTATAAAAAATTAAAGATAGTAGATAAAAATAAAATAGTATTCCATTACATAGAATAATTTTTAGTGTTTATTGTTATATCTTTTAATTTTTCTTATTTTTTTTCTTCTCTTCTATTTTACTCAATATTGAAATTCAACCACATCCTCCTTATCATTAAATTATTTATATTTTCTCTCTCTTTTTTAAAAATAAAAAAATAAAAAATGTAATAGTTTACTTAAATTCAAATAAAAGAAAATTGTGCTCATCAAATTGTGCTCATTTTTTTTTAACATTTACACTTTCTCCAACCTTTCTCCTTCTCTTTACTTTTTCATCTCCCTAAACATTCTACCTTAATATCACACTTCATCTTTCCTTTTATCCTCCTTTATTTTGTTTCTTTTTATTATCATCCTCTTAGTATAAATTTGTCATTCACTCTTCCATTTTTTACATAATTTTCTCTCACAAAAAAGTGGTTATTTCCCACTCTTTCTCCCTCAATTTTTGATGGATTTTTATTTTTATTTTTCTTGCATCTCTATTTTAGCTTGATAAAGTTTTGTATTCTTTAGAACTCTATTTTGGTTTATGGGATTTAGTTTTGTGTTTTAAGTTTTTTTATTTTTTATTTTTTATTTTTTTTATGACTTTGATTGTTCAATATTATCATATTGCATTATAAATAATTAAAAATAGTATATAAGAATGTACTATTATTATATTACATAGAATTATTTGGATAAGTTAGTGTTTATTGTTATGTATTTTATTTTTATTTTTTTTCTCATATCATTTTATTTAACATTTAAATTCAGTCACGTCCCCCATATATATCATTAAATTATTTATATTTCCACTCCTTTTTTATTTAAAAAAATTTAAAATATAATATTTTGCCTAAATTAAATAAATAAAATTATCCACATTAAGTGGAGTAATGCTAGGGGAACACTCATTCTCACACCCAATGCATCAAAGGAAGAATGAAATACAAAACAAATCAAGTTAGAAACACTAAATTTAAAATTAAAAAAAAAAACTAATAATGCATATTTAATGTTAAATTTTGGAAAACGATAGGTTGCCAATGGAGAGAGAGAGAGAGAGAGAGAGAGAGAGATGGTATAGAAAAAAACCAATACAAAGTAATAAAGAGTAGATAAAGAAAAAAAAAACCAAATGTCAATTAGTAACCGTTGATTGGAAAACAAAGAGGTTGTAAGGAGAAGTAAAAAATAAAATAGAGATTATCGTGTGGAGAACATTAAAATCTTTACAGTGTAGTAACATAAACTATTAAATTCACTTAAAAAATTAAATCAACAATCAACAATTAAATACAATCATAGTACTAAATTTAAATTTAAAACTAATCAAACTCTAACTATGGAAACCATATTAATCATAACTAAAAAAGTGATGTTCTCTGATAGTAGTGGAAATTACATAAGAAATAAAGTTAGAAAATTTAGAAATCCATTTTTTGACATTTCATTTAACCTTATTTATATTATATTATATATATATAATTTTCATACACTATTACTCTTGAAAATCTAATGAACAATACTACCTCTCATTTATCGTCTTTGTTATGCAAATCATCAGTTAGTAAATATATGATAATGGTAAGAAGTGTTACAAAGGAGATCACTAAAAAAAATATATAAAATTAATTAGCTACTATCATTATGGAGTGGTAGTTTATAATTTTACGCATCCAAAAATGTGGAATAAATAGAGTTTTCTTAAAGGTATGTGTAAAGATTCACTATATATATATATATGTGTGTGTGTGTGTGTGTATAAAGGTTAAAAAAAAGGTATATTTAAGGTTTTTATTAACTTAAAAACTAATGAAAAACCAATGGTTAATAACTAAAATTATAGTATTAATAAAATATTTAATGAGATCATCTCGAAAAAATTATCACGCGCAACACGCGGGTATGCGACTAGTATCTAAGTAATTACTGTTTGTTAGAAATACAGAATGAATTGTATTATATTTCTCAAGTAATAGAATATACATAAGTGCCTTTATATAGGAGGCAGAGTGTGCAGTACAAATAAGTGTGCTATACAAGTAAACAAGGTGGGCCTAAAGCCCACAAATCCTAATATACATTAACAGCCCCCCTCAAACTCAAGGTGGATGTGAGACCAACTTGAGGTTGTCAACCAAAGTGCGAAGACGTCCCTTAGGATGTGACTTAGTGAAGATATCTGCAAGTTGATCATTAGAAGAAACTGAGATCAGCTTGAGAGCACCATGGACAAGATGATAACGGATAAAATGACAATCGATCTCGATGTATTTAGTTCGTTCATGAAAGACATCATTGTGAGCAATATGAATGGCACTCTGGTTGTCACAATAAAGATGAGTAGTAGAGGATGTGGATACACCTAAGTCTTTGAGAAGCCACTGTAGCCAAAGGAGCTCAGATTTGGTATCAACAAGGGCATGATATTCTGCTTCAGTACTAGAACGGGCCACATGAGTTTGTTTTTTGCTTCGCCAAGAAATCAGAGAAGAACCAAAAAGAAAGCAATAAACAGTGGTGGACCTACGATCAGTGGAATCTCCTGCCCAATCAGCATCAGAAAATGCACGGAGAACAAGAGGAGATTGAGCAGAGTAGAAAAGACCATGGAAGAGAGTGCCCTTTAGGTATCGAAGAATACGCAAAACCACAGCATAGTGAGTCGATCGTGGAACAGACAGATACTGACTCACCTGGTGAACAGCATAGGAAATGTATGGACGAGTGACAGTGAGATAAACTAGGCTGCCAACCAAGCGTCTGTAAAGAGAGGGATTAGACAATGGTTTCCCCCCTGACGGAGTCAGATGCGCATTAAACTCAACTAGAGTGTCAACAGTCTTGCTATTAGTGAGTCCAGTTCGAGACAAGAGTTCAAAGGCATACTTGGCTTGAGTAATATAAAGTTCATCTGTAGAATGAGTGATTTCAAGACCCAAGAAGTAGCTGAGATGTCCAAAATCTTTCATCTCAAACTGTTGACTGAGAAAATCCTTGAGTTCTTGAATGTCACTGAGGTCATCACCAGTTATGATCATATCATCCACATACAGGAGAAGTAAAATAGTGCCTTTGTCAGTGCGACAAAGAAATAAGGCAGAATTATAATGACTGGCCATGTAACCTAAGCGAGAGATGGTAGAGCTGAATTTGGCAAACCAAGCTCATGGAGCTTGTTTAAGGCCATAAAGAGCACGCCAAAGGTAACAAACCTTATTTGTTTCAACAGAGAGACCAGGAGGAGATTGCATATAAACTTCTTCACTTAAATCCCCATTAAGGAATGCATTTTTGACATCCATCTGAAAAAGATCCCATTTTCTGGCAGCAGCAACAGCTAAGAGAGCTCGAACAGATGAGATACGAGTAACTGGAGCAAATGTCTCTTCATAATCAATCCCATACTCCTGTGTAAAACCTTTTGCAACAAGAAGAGTTTTGTAGCGCTCAATGGACCCATCAGAGCGAGTCTTAATCTTGTAGATCCACTTACAACCAACCACAGATTTCCCAGGGGGGAGAGTCACCAAATCTCAAGTATGGTTTTTAGATAATGCATCAAGTTCCTCTTTCATTGCAATCTACTATAAAGGGTCAGTGGAAGCCTCACGATAGGTGTGAGGCTCATGCAGTGTAGCAAGGGCAGTGTAACAATGATAATCAAGTAAATGTGTAGGAATGGATCTTACCCGAGTTAAGTGACGAGGTGGAATGTCTTGTGCAAGATCTTCAGGCAGAGCAGGAGTAGGGGACCCAAACTCAGGGTTGGGTAGCTCGTCTTCAACCTGTGCATCTTCCACCTGTTCATTAAAGGGTGAACTAGGAAAGGGATCAAAGGTATCTGGTGGTTGGACAGAGAAGTCTATAGGAGGATCAGGAACAACTACAGGAGAAATATGTGCCTCATCTGGAAAAAAATCTAAAACAAAGGAGGAAGATAGGGAGGCACGAAAGTGAGAGAGCTCGAAAAAGGAGCGATATTCCCAAAAGACAACATTGCAGGAGATACGAAGACGATGAGAGACAGGATTATAACACCGATACCCCTTTTGAGTTTCGCCATAGCCAAGAAAACAACAAAGCCTTGATCGAGGCTCAAGTTTGTTATGCTCATGTGGTTGAAGAAGAATGAAACAAGTAGAACCGAAGGAGCGAAGGTGGTGATAGTCTGGAGGTGACCCAAAAAGGTGCTCATATGGAGTTTGATTTTGAATAACAAGACTTGGAATGCGATTAATAACATGAATAGCATGAAGGGCAGCTTCACCCCAAAAAGGAGCATGAACTTTGGCAGAGAGAAGAAGAGCACAAACAGTGTCAAGAATATGACGAAGTTTTCATTCGGCTCTACCATTTTGCTGAAAGGTACCTGGACAAGTTAGTTGATGAACAGTGCCATAGGAATGCAAAACAGCTTGGAAAGCATATTGAGTGTACTCAAGAGCATTAGCAGATCAAAAAATTTTGATACGTTTGGAAAATTGAGTTTCAACCATTTTTGCAAAATTAGAATATACTTACAATAACTCAGAACGATGTTTCATATTAAAAATCCAACTATAGCGAGAGTAATCATCAACAAAGACAACAAAATATCGAGACCCACCAATACTAGAGACAGAGGAAGGCCCCCAAACATCAGAATGAATAAGGTCAAAGATATCAGTGGATATTGATTCACTAGTATTGAAAGGTAAAGCTGGTTGTTTTCCTAACTGACATGAAACACAATCAAAATTTTATGTAGACACTGAACCTAACAAACCTCTAGAAGCCAATTGTTGTACTCGAGAGGAAGATGCGTGACCAAGTCGAGCATGCCAAAGTGCAAGGGAAGGAGTAGAGGAAACTGCAGCAGCTGCAACAACAGAAACAGGAGCAACAAGTGGAAGACGAAGGTTGTCCACTAGAAACATATGCCCAACTCTGGGACCGGTCCCAAGCTCCTGTCCCGTCCTTGGATCCTGCACAATACACCCAGAATAATCAAAGATAATGCGATAACCTAACTCAGCTAATTGTCCTACAGAAAATAAATTGTAAGAAAGGTCAGGAACATTAAAGACACCAGGAACCGAGAGATTGGAGGTCGAAACGGAATCTATATTATGACCAGACATAGTGGAGCCATTTGCTGTGTGAATATTAAGAGGGTGTGGTGCAGGTTTAAGGTCAGAAAATAAGGACGAGTGAGGAGTCATGTGATTGCAACAAGCAAAATCCATAAGCCAAGAGGAGGGAGACATACCAGATAAAGCTAAGAGAGAAGAGGAATAAGATGCATTATCAACCATACGAATGACATTGGTGATGATATTTTTAAGGTCATCTGTGGACATGGTGAAAATGCGTCCTGAAGACTTAAACTGTGCAGAGATAGGAGCCATTGGTTGGACACTCTCAATGTTAGCAACAGTAGCAGCGGAAATTGACACAGCTGATTTGTTGCGATGATAGCAAGTCTCAATATTATAGCCAAAACGTTTGCAAAAACTGCAAAAACGTTTGCTGGACTGTCGGCGACGATTATTGCAACAAGAAGAAGACTGCAAAAAGTCAACCTTGGAGAAAAGTCAACGGTCAAAGTCAACGGCCAATCAAAGTCAACGGTGAACGGTCAACAGATGACGTCACAGGATGACATGGCGCTAACGTCAGCAGATGAGTGGATGCTGACGTGGCACTGATGATGACGTCAGCGGACCAAGGATTAAAGCAATGGCTCTGATACCATGTTAGAAATACAGAATGAATTGTATTATATTTCTCAAGTAATAGAATATACATAAGTACCTTTATATAAGAGACAGAATGTGCAGTACAAGTAAGTGTGCTATACAAGTAAACAAGGTGGGCCTAAAGCCCACATATCCTAATATACGTTAACACTGTTGTTATTATAATTGAGTATACAGGACCCCCGTAATATATAGAAATGAAGTTCAGCGCTCTTATCATTTGCAATACGCAAATCATAGCATAAAGGTTTTGATACAAGCTGTTTAACTTTTTCTGGATCTGTTAATTTGCTAGTGAATTTGCCCTCGTATGCAAGCCTTTTGAAAATAAAAGTCAGACTGATATCCCAATGCTTGATCTTGTAGTTTGGAGACATGAATGCCCAAATTTCATGTTCTTATCATATTACATCAAGTATTTAAGGCACAAAATGAAAAAGAGTGGAATATCACAATGATGTTGCCCATAGATCAAATTATTTTGTGGATTGGATTTCACCTGGCTGTCTATGGCCCTATAATTGCATTTGCTTGAGGTAGAATTTTGTATAAATGTATCACTATGTTATTAAGTATTTTGATTTTAATTTTTTTCTTTCTAAGAGGTAGAATTCTACACTCACTCTTACGTAAACCAATATGCTCATTCCTATGGGAATTTGAACCAATTCTTTGGTGCAGGTTTTGCCCATTCCTATAGAGACTTGCTCACCCAAACCGGTTTTATTTTTTGTATTTAGGTTCACCATCAACATTGAATAGAAATGATTCAATGACAACAAATCTCTTTTAAAAATATAAAATAAAATTGCACTATGAAATTTGTTGATAATAGCGTGCACAGATGTAAGAATTTAATGATCAAGAGCAATATATTGAACATATATATAAAACTACGGAGTGTGTGTGTGTTTGTATTTGACCTAGGCCTATAATTATGTCGTGTTGCTTTCCATTGGAGCTAGAAACAGGCTTTATGGCATCAACAATGAGGGACTTATAGTTTATTTTTACAAACCTGGACATAAATGGTTTGTTGGGGTTTATGTCCTAAAATCCAATTTATTGACATGTCATAAATAATTAAATTGTTTAATTATATGAGACTATTTATAAATGAACTAATGGGACATTATCATAGTCCTTGAGATGCATTGTACGTGATTTATGTGATTTAGTCACAGAAGATATAAATCACAAGTTCTTTGTAAACTCAAAACGTAGTTCATAATCGGGGATCAAATTGGGAGTTTCATCTGCGAGGACTATAATACTTCAACTAAGATGGTTTGTCTTGATCATGGAAGTGAAGACCTCTAGTTGATGTGTTGATGTGTCTTAAATAATAAGACATATTGAACTAGATCGTTGTGAGATTAATTATTCAATCAATAATTGTCACCTAAATAATTTATCTCACGACTTATAATTTTATAGACTTTCAATTCTGAGAGGATAGTGAACCCAATTATGAAATGTAGGTTACTTTGATATATCAGGAGTGAGATCTAATATTGACGGTTAAAACCTCAATATGTTGGGTAACCATACGTAGTGTTGAGGGAACACATATTCTCAAGATGGAATTCATAATATTTTTTATAAAGACACGAAATATCCTCTTGCGATAAGTTTAATGGGAATTGGTTATTCGGGACGCCCACTTTAGTAAGGAATTACTAAAGTTTATATTTATTGAAATCGGATTTCAATAAATATGAATAACTAAAATATTAAACCGGGTACTCAAGGATAAAATAGTTGTTTAAAAAGTAACAGTTCATTATGACTTTGTTCACCATGGATATTTCATGGAGGAGTCAAATGTTAGAGTCTTAAGATATAATTTATTAATAAGGCCTAAAGTATAATTATATTTATATAGTGGTATTAAATATAATTAATGGTAACTTTGGACTTGTCAAGAGTTGATAGATAAGCACAAGGCCCATTGAAGTTAGAGTCTTATTTGTTCCCTTTAGTCCCATCTCAAGCCATAAACTAAAACCCAATTGGACAGGACTAAAAGGCTAACCCAATTAAATAATCAGTTTTTATTTAATAAGAGTTATTAAATAAAGTAACTACCAATGTAGTTAGAATGTACGTATGATGAAAAGAAAATAAAACAGTTTTTCTCTACAATGAGAAGAAGAACAACTTTCTTTTGAGAATCAACTACATAAAGACTGATTGAAAGACCGCTCTTCTTGGGCATCATGTGGAATTGGAATGTTGATTAGAGATATTCTCAAGCCTTGCTTTTGAATTCCACTCATCAAGGTATGCTTTCTATTCTTTATTCTAGAATTGAAGGTTACATATTATCTTTCATGAATGAAATAGACCCGTGTTTGTTGCCTCCACTATGTATTTTGTATGAGATGCAAAACCAAATTTTCCAACAAGGTTGTAGTTTTATTATAAGAACTTGGTTCGGAGAAAGTTAACAATGCATGCATGTAGTAGATTAGCAAGTTTGGACATTATCATAATGATATATACAGTAAACTAGTAGTATTCTTGTTGTTTTTTTGGTTTTTTATTTTATTTGGTAGTTGTCTTGTTAAAACAAGCAACCATTTATCAAAAAAAAGAAAAATAAACTGACATAACAACTACGGGTTGAGAACTTTTAATTTCCTAGGATTTCTAATGAGTATAAAGATTACTACTAAAGAAAATGAGTTAATTAGCAAACTTCATCCAAGAACTTTGTCAAGTTGTCAGGCAGATCAATCTATATAAATGAAATGATTAATCTTGTCGTTATCAAAATCTTTAAACTAGGAAATGAATTTCTCCCCAAAAAATGAAATTTGGAAAATAAAAAATTCTAGACATAGAAAGATTAAATTAACAATAAAATCACATGGGAATGTTGAAAAAAATCTAACATGCATTTAATCTTTGCAAGAGGAACTTACTAGCGCAAACATACCTATATTGCAAATTCTATAATGTCAAAGTACTGAAAGTAAGCCAAACTCATATTTATATATATTTTATGAGGACCTCTTGCAAGTAGCAACAAATATCTAAAAAAAATTATTGATGGGGTACTACGTAAATGTCTTATGAGAGTCCTACTACTGCCCAACTTTTGAGAGTCCTTATTGTTTCTTCTTATCTTTTATACTAGTTTTCTTATCTTTATTTTAGTAGTCCTAGTTATCTAGGTCTCTAATCTCTATTTGAATATTTGAATAGTTATCTAGTAATTATATCTAGTTATTTTAGGATACTGTTACTCTTTAAATGAACGTTCATGGCCTTAGGCTAGGTGTTGAAGAATTTGCTATTGTACTGTGGTTACTCTTCCACCCAAAGGAAGTCTTCTGTCAATTTTCATCACTGTTCTTATCAACTTGGTATCAGAGCATGCAAAAGATGACCACAGAGTCCCAATCTTTTGGTTCATTTATGGGCGTAATTAAAGTGATGATATCCAAATCTTGTGACAAATCAAATTTTCTCTTAAACCTAATTTCAGATGAGCAGGGGACCTCATCACACACTAGAGAGAAATTAGATCAGTTAATTGGATTCAAAATTGCAACACACGATCAACCATGACCCACCAAGTTGGATATTCCAAAGTACTCGGGTGATGATCCAATGAATTGTTTTGATCGTGTAATGTAATATTTTGACTACCAAGGAATATTTGAAGACCGTAAAGTCACGTTGGTGGCCTTTCATTTGGAAGGGGAAACGAATTAATGGTGGCAATGAATGAAGAAGGTTTCGAGGAGAAGATTGTAGCCACTTGGGAAAATTTTAAAAAGTAGTTGCTGGTCTGATTTAGGCCAATTGAGGCAGAGGATTTTGACGAGGCTTTGTCTCAAATATGTCGAAGTGGGACACTTAGGGAGTTCCAACGAGAGTTTGAGAGACTTGCTAATCAGGTCGATGGTTGGCCTCAAAAGGCATTGGTGGGAGCATTCATGGGTGGATTGAAGGATGACATTGCTTCATAAATTCTGATTTTCAAATCAAAAACACTCTTAGAGGCTATTGAATTAGCTAGAATAGAGATGAGAGTGTGGATAGACAACAACGACAAAATAAGACAGATTAGTCACAAACAAATACGACAGCCTTGTCAGAATAGAGTACCAATCCAACCAACACACCTAGACCAACGAGTCAAACAAACAGAATTGGAAGTACCAAAGAAATTTCTTGGGAGGAAACGCAAAGGCAGAGGGACAAAGGGCTATGCTTCAATTGCAATGAGAAGTTCACACCAAGACATCACTGTGCAACTTCACAAGCCTTTGTCATTGAAGTTTGTCCGCATCAAGAATTCTTAGAAGGTGATGGAGGTGCAGCCTGGGATGTCCAACCTTGTGGACAAGGTTCAACTTCAAGGAGGGGTGAATGATAGGGTACTACAGAATGTTTCATGAGAGTTCTATTGCACAACTTTTGAGAGTCCTTATTGTTTTTTCTTATCTTTTGTACTAGTTATCTTATCTTTATTTGAGTAGTCCTAGTTATCTAGATATCTTATCTCTATTTGAATATTTGAATAATTATCTAGTAATTATATTTAGTTATCTTAGGAGATTTCACTCTTTAAATAAATGTTTACGGTATTAGACCAGGTGTTGAAGAATTTGCTATTTTATTGTCATTTTTCTTCCACCCAAAAGAAGTCTTTTACCAATTTCCATCTCTATTCGTATCAACTACGCTCCCTATTACCTATTGCTGGGTTCCATATGTTAAGCATTGCTAATGCTCCATAGTATTTGCTACCTTTTAACTCAACCAAGGCATAATATTCTATTCACATGTGAAAATAAAGTATTAAAGTAGTAAAAAAAAAGGGATTAAATTAAGCTAATATAAAATAATTTAGTTTGACTTTGACTTTTAAATTGGAAGAACAATTGGTTATCAAGGTTAAAAATACCTCATAATTATATTCCATGGTGTCAAATTAAGATGTAAGAATTCACCACGGGGATATTCATCTTTACGAGTTTTGTTTGAGATTTGGGATTATTCCCTCAATGAATTCTTCGTACCAACACTAATCCCAAAATAGATCAGCTAGTGTGGAATTCACTTCTAGCTCTCCTCTTATAATTGACTTGAGTTTCAGCTATTTAATTAGCCATTAACTAATTAGTACTCAAATTAAATCTTAGTTCTCAGTTGCCCTAACGTAAAGAAAAAGGCGAAAAACTAAAAGGAATTAATTTGTTGTCTTAGGGTTTCTCCATCAAAGAATCTTTATTTTTATGTCAAAATTTTAGTATTTTACTTGTGTAGAAATTACTATTCCTTCCTATGTGTTGTTGGGCCTAATTTTAAGGGTCTATTTTTACAGACACCAAACACTTTTCAAATTAATCAAAATTTTGACCCATCTTGATATATTTATTAAATTGAAGGTAATTGGGTAAGCATAGTTAAATTGTTGGAACAATTAATTTTCTAATAATTGGATAAATTTAATAAAGTTGTGAAAATATGATAAGAATTTATTTATCCTAGACTTAATTAATACTACTAGGATTCTATTGAATAAGATAATTATATAGCTGAAACAGGTGGCATATAAGACCCATTTACTTGGGAAAAACGTCTGGACCCACCTCTCTCACCTCCACTGCTTACTCTCAATCTCAGACAACCTCTCTCTCTCTTGATCAAGAAATCTTCCAAGAATTTCTCTAATTTCCGGTAATATCTCTTTCTCTTGTTTTTGTGTTATGTAATTGAAAAATATATCCAACAGTGGCATATAAAACCATTTTCTTGGGCTCCAACACTCACTCTCACACAAACTCCTCTCTCTTCTAATAAGAAAGCTTCCAAGAACTCTCTCTCTCTCTCTCTCTCTCTCTCTCTCTCTCTCTCTCTCTCTCTCTCTCTCCTTTGTTGTTTTCTTGTTTTCTTGTAAGTAGTAACAATAATAATATAGGTGTACACTAAAGGATGAGAATTTACTTTTTCCAAATCCATTGTGCTCTATTTTTTCTGTTTTCAATTTTTCTTTGAGATGGACCTTTTTAACAATTTTCTGTTTCTTAATTTATGACCAAATCAGTAGTAATTTGTGTGTTTTGTTGAAATTTGCCTTTGAGATGGAGTGTGTAATATGTTTTTGTTTCATTATCACCAAATTTGTAGAACATATGTTTGTGTTTTATTATTACCAAAGTTGTTATGATTTGCAGAACATATATTTGTAGAATATATACTCTATAATATTCATGTATTTCTTTAACATGCATCCATTGAATAAAATTTTCTTTGAGTTTAAATGGATAGCATTTGATGTAAAACTTCTAACTCGTCTTATTTTATTTAGGTTGTCTTAAATGAAAATGTCTTGACTATAATTTTTCTGTTTTTAGGAGGATGGTGTTAAGTCTATTCCTTTTGAGTTTTATCCTAGAGTGTGTCCTAGATTTCCTAATAATTGGATAAGTTTAATAAAGTTGTGAAAATATGATAAGATTTTATTTATTCTAGACATAATTAATACTACTAGGGTTCTATTGAATAAGCTAATTATATAGCTAAAACAGGTGGCATATAAAACACATTTACTAGGGAAAAAAGTTTTTATTTGCCTCTCTCTCACCTCCACTACTCAGTCTCGAACAACAACCTCTCTCTCTTGATCAAGAAATCTTCCAAGAATTTCTCTCTCTCTCTCTCTCTCTCTCTCTCTTGTTGTTTTGTTGTTTTGGGGTTGTATTTTAGTTATGTAATTGAGAAATATATCCAACAGTGGCATATAAAAACCATTTCTTTGGGCTCCAACACCCACTCTAAGACAAACTCCTCTCTCTACTAATTAGAAAGCTTCCAAGAACTCTCTCTCTCTCTCTCTCTCTCAACTTTGTTTTTTTCTTGTAAATAGTAACAATAATAATATAGGTGTACATTAAAGGATGACACTTTACTTGTGCCAAATTTGTTGTGCTCTTTTTTTTTAAGTTTTCAATTTGTCTTTGAGATTGACCTTTGTAACAATTTTGTGCTTCTTAATTTATGGATAAATCAGTAGTAATTTGTGTGGTCTGTTGAAAATTGCCTTTGAGATGGAGTGTGTAATATGTTTATGTTTCATTATCACCAAATTTGTTGAACATATGTTTGTGTTTCATTATTGCCAAAGTTGTTATGCTTTGTAGAACATATGCTCTGTAATATTTATGTGTTTCTTTACTACGCCGTAGAAAGAAAAAAAGAAGATTGATTTTTTTATTTTTTATTTTTTATTTGAGGTTATTAACTAATTTAGTCAATCATTTTTGGAAATTTACATGAAATTTGGTTAGAGTTAGTCCTTGGCCGCTCTAAAATTTCAAGTCTTTTTTCTTTTCTAACCTTCTGTCTGGTTGGCATGGACTTGTAGGAAGCTAAAATGATTGGGTATTGGCAGTATTTATAGTTTTCTCAAAATGTTAATTGTCTGATATGAAGTTCTAAATATAAAAAAGCATTTATTGATTAATAACTCAAAATATAATTTTTAGAGTTAGTTAGATACTCTAGTTTGAAGTTCCAAGAGAGAGTTAGGTTGAAATAGCATGCACAACATCATATGTAACCTTATGACAAAAACCCTAACCATTTGTGGCATTTCATGGCATCATCAACATATATAATCCAAACATACATCTAGACATAACATCTCATACATGTCCTAACATACATCTAGGCATGGCATTCGTCATCTCATCATCCATCTCATTTAAACATACATCCTATCATCATCTAAGC